>NC_081168.1:15067309-15197309 GCF_012432095.1 Onychostoma macrolepis | reverse complement strand
CACAAAGTATTAAATAAGAGTGGTTGTGTTGATGTGATTCTGAGGATCAGCTTGCACCATGAACTGTAAAGGGACCAAAACGTCATGGAGAATTGCACATCTCTTTTCTTTCCTGACTGCCAAAAGGTCATTTTTCTCCCTGATGCATGACAGACGACCCTCAGCAATCTCATGGGGGTGTGATAGAATCGATACAGAAGTTGAAATAAGGCCATAACCCTCTCGGTCTAGCTTCACTGTTGTGGACGACATATGTGACACGTTGAGGGGCTCTGGGATGTTGCATAGCCATCGCTTCCCCTTCCTCTCAGTCCAGCTCTTTTAAAAGAAACACAAAGAAGCAAAGAAGAGAAAAACGGTGCTCATTAAATTTCCATTCAGGGCTTATTTTTCCTGTCGCTGGCACAGAACAAGTTCTCTCGTCTCGCCCCTGACCCTTTTCTTTTTTTCTCTAAGTTCTCCTATACTCACAAGGTCTGTCATATTGTGCTACCCTCGGTGAATCACACAGAGAGCTGGATGTGAGTGCCATTCACTTCACATGAAGAGTGATCGTCTCTTGGCCAGGGAGGAAAGGGCCGAGTACATGCCTGGAGGAAACCTGCCAGGGCTTTTGATATTAGTCAGAAATCAAACGCTGATCACGGCTCTCCGACGGCTTATTCGTAAGAGCTGACGTTTGATTGCATCTGAACCCAGCACTATTGTCATGAACACCTCAAGCCTACGAATGAGGAGTTTAGATGAAAAGTCATTTCAGGCCACATCTCTGTTGTAGGACTCGTAAAGCATTGGTCCCCAGAAGCACTTGATGAGTAATTAACGAGATCACTTATGTTAATATGACCTCGTAGCCTATGAAATTCCACGAAAAGGGCGTATTGCTTTTACGGCAACAACAAAAGAGGGCAACTTCCAAATGGAAGTGATAATTCCTGTGACCTACTCACTCTGAAGAGCAGAACCCTTGAATTGGGGACTTTGGAGGGAGCAGGGTACTTGCGTGTCATGATGAAACCATTTGGAACACATTTGGAAGGGAGTAATGAAAGACAGTGCAATTGTTACCATGGTGATGTAAGGTGGCGAAAACAGGAATATCTCGTTAATATGTTGCAAATAATGATGCATTTCATAATGAAGTTTTTAAAATATACTTTAAATGTGTGTGTATACACTCTCTGCTCTTAAATGTATAAAACTTGCCATCTCTTTTTTGAACCCTGCAGGCATAGTCACATTTATTTAACGTATATATTATTAAACACATTTCTAACATATGAAACATATTTAAACCTTATATGAAATGCATGATGTAAATGTGTGTAACGTGACCATAAATGACAAAATGACTTCCTTGAAGTGACCATGGCATGTACCCTTTGCTAACTGACTTGTGGAAGGGCGCTTCGTGAAGGGATTCAGGTGTTCACTTTCGTTTGGAATGGCCCTACAAATGGTGTCCCCTTCCTGAAGTGCCCTTCAAGGGTGCAAAAGTGCAATTTTCCCAGATTCAGCTATCCATTTTAACCAGAGATGATCTTATTATTGGGAGATACAAGGGTTTAGCTCTACTATGGGTGAAAGCATAACGGTCAACTGGGATCACGTGTCACTTGATAACCAATCACAGCTTTGACGTCAATGCATTTCAGTCAGAGTTGTGCGACAGTCAATCACAATTTACAGATTCTATGGGAATGAATGTGAAGTGCCATAAACTGAATCATACGTGATGTCCGTGACATCTCTAATAAAACAGTATTTTTTTCAGTGTAAACTCTAAAAATGTGGAATATTAGCTGTTTGGCTATCGATTCAATAAATGAAGAGTTATTCTACAAAAGCAGTTTATTCAGCATAGTAAAGCCTCTCTTCCACTGACAAAATAAGCTCAGACTCAACATGATAGCGTCGTTTATAGACTATTCTCTATTCTATTCATATACAAATTCTAGAATTAAAATGCAGGTAAATTAATGTCATCATTCCATTAATAAACAATATACTGTAGACCTAAACAACTAAAGTTTTCTAGCACACATAACTTTATATTAAAGAGAGAGAGAGTGAAGGGATAAAAAAACACATACTCGAGGAGATGAAAAAAATATGGAAAATATAAACAAAATGAAGAAAACAATTTAACAGCCTTCTAAATGCCGGAGGAGAAGGCAGATAATGAACACATAGAGCAATAAACACAGAAAGCAATACCTGGATTATACGTGGCCTTGCAGGCTGCTGTCCAGTGGTGTTTATTATTTAGCAGGCAGGTTAGTAGGCCTGCAGCAGCAGATTAGATTGCATTGCGTGCCTTGCAATAACATAGTGAAGACAGCCATGGGCCTGTGTGGTTTTGCACGATTCCCTCCATGCAGAGAGGAAGCACAGACAGGAAGCCATTAGTCAATTTACTGCTTTGTGATTTGCATGTCAATACTTTGCCCAATTATAGCCTAATGCAGGGCTATGTGCATAGAAGATCATGTCTGTTGTCACTGGAAGATGCTGCAAAGTACACTTTGCATCTTAAGAAGGCAATACAAATCTTTACTTTGTTCCTTATACTGTATTAATTCTGTTGTATCATGATCAGTGGTTTCTCATAAATATGCATTGGCTTGGCACAGAGTCAGTTTCTAACTGCAGACGGCTAAACCTGCCCAGAGGCTCAGCAAAATGTTAGTCTTGCAGAGAAATTTCGAAATTCATCTTAATCGCATGGTTATTATTTTTGACATGCGAATCTCTGACAAGTACAATCTTGAAATTATTCTTATTCTGATTATAAATGAAGACAGCTTTTTGTTGAATATAATACACTATATACTTTTTTTCCCACTCATAATCTCATTTTGGACTTCCTGGTGACAAACTTATTAATATATTATGACATCACCGATGACACTTACTAATCAACAGTGTATATTTTGTGTTCATCATGAGTGAAGAAAATAATGCATAACCATATTGTCTTGAAATTCAATATTGCTGTATTTCTAATATTGTTAGCTCCTGTATGATAAATTACTGCACTTACATTTTTTTTTGAGGGTTTTCTTTGCCATATTTTATTCTAGTACAGAGAGAAACAGGAAATTAGGAGAAGAGGGAGGGGAACATAATGGCAGCGTGAAACCAGCGTTGAACCCTTTACAGCTCTATATGCTGAGTATGTAGGCCATTAGATATAGGCCATTTCAGAGATGCCAAAATAAAGGCTGTATATATATTTGAACATGGTCAAGCCTTTCCTGCCTTTTTACAATGTCATTCTATCCTCTATTTGCGCTGTACTGGACAACAAAAAGATCCTTGATGCTCCTTGATGGAGAGAGAGAGAGAAAGAGAGAGAGAGAGAGAGAAGAGTTTCAGATATGAGGGCATCGATTTTATGTTTTTTTTTTTTTGGTAAAATTACATAAAACAGCACGAGAAAACAATTTTGCTCCAATTCCTTAACTGAATAACTTCTGTGTTGTGCTGACAGCAAAATGCAATAACTCTTTCATTTGTTTTGCGATTTATTTACAGGCTTAACTAGCACAATGCATAATTCAGTAATCTCCAAACCAAACATCACTGAAGAATCACTTTAGACAACAGCAACTATACAGTTAAAATAAAACCAACGTGATCTCATTATAATTCGTATGTATTTTATGTAAAATGTGGTTCTATAAAACGTATATTTACTTATGTTTTTATAGGCACTAAAATGTACAATACTGACGTATTTTCAGCATCCAAACGTACGAAACTGACATGTTGACAACATCTAAAAATCAATCCTTATGAATATTGAAATCGCGGCATTAAGTTTATAGTCTGGGAATGTGTCGTCACAGCGGCAATGCATTCTGGGAATTTAGGTCACGGGAGCTACAGCGGAGACTGAGTGGTAGTGAATGTAGACGTTTTATATTATTTATTGTTTATATTATTCTACTTAAGATCGCGTTGCAGTGGTTAAGGTTTACTGTATCATCAATTGTCATATCCCTTTACATGGCCGGTGTGAAAAACGTGCTTTCTCCGCGTTATAATGCCGAAAAAGCAGAGGTTTTACCTGCAGACATTGATGATAAAGGCTATGGCAATTGATCATTCCAACGCGATCTAAGGGCCACAAAAAGCGTTTTCTCCGACATGCTCTGGCTGACAACAGAACTATAAAAACACCAAAACCACAACATAATTACGAAATGAATCGATTTTATTCGTGCGCTGTAATCCAGATCTTCAGAATCCATACGACTGCTAGGAACAGACCCAAATCCAAGCCTTTATTCGGCGATCTTCATCTCCATCCCGAGCAGCAAGTCCAGCAATAGTAAACTGTAAACCCCGCGCTGACTGAAGCGTTCATTACGAATTCAAATGTTGCAGCTTCAAACGACAGGTTTTATGGCAGGATAATCTAACGCTCATTGGCTCTCGCCTGCATTCCTCACAGATTGCGACATGCAGTGTTTCTGGTGAGGCGTGTATTTGAATGATGAGACTGCGAGCACGCGCGCGTGCGCCTTCACTGAGAGCGAGAGGATCTGGAAAATAATCTGGATAATATTTTCAGCGATTAACAACATAAATTCTGCTCTGCACCTCACACAAACCTACTGTATTCCGCCAAAGAGGACTGCGGGTGCAACTCATCGTCATTTGGATTACTTTTGGTGGTGCTTTTGAAATTTTTGCAATAAATAAATGATTGTAATTGTATTTACGTTATCTTTTTGTCATGCTTTTCTTATACTGTAAAGAAATAGTTATGTTTAGGTTTAGATGTAGGAGTGGGATTAGCGACTATAAAAACATTTTTAATGCTATTGTTACTAAAATGGTTATTTTCCTGCATGTTTAGGTCAATTGCGTTTTATATCCTTTTATGTTCGCTATAAAATGGATAGGTTTGGGGGTAGGTTAAGGGGTCTAAAATCTAAATTGCTTATTAATAAAATGATAAAAATGCATATCCACTGTAAAATGGGTAGGTTTATGTTTGGGGGTCGGATAAGGGGTCTAAATGGCTTATAGATAAATCTATAAAAATGCATTGATACGAATATCTTGATGATATAAAAGATACGTAAATATTTGTATGTTTTTTTTTAGCTAAAATACGTATCGATTTGTACGTTTTAAACGTTGAAATACGTCTAAATTGTACATTTTAGCATCAATAGAAATGTACATTTGTTTTGTGCTTGTAAATGTTACGTATTAATACCTACATATGAACATGAGACCAGGCTGAATAAAACATAATTCTCAGAAAACTTAACACAGTTATGAACAGCCGAGTCTTCTTGTGTTTGTATAGACATAGATGCATTTCATTAAATTACATTCACTCAAGTCAAATCTCAACTCAGTTATTGTTTTTATTAATTTTTATACTTTATTCTAGTTGTCATCATTCAGTTGATATCAGTTTATTGTTGATTCAGTTCACTTCAGTAACTGTGAAAAGTCCATCAATTATGGAATAAGTTTAATTAACCTATAAAGCAGCTCTGGAAAAAACAGAGACGTCATAATCAGGCTCAGGTCAGTTCTCATCCAAGTGACAGTGGCAAGGAACCCAAACTCCATCAGTGACAGAAATGGAGAAAAAAACCTTGTGAGAACCAAGCCTCAGTCAGGGGGCCAGGTGAACCAACCCAAAGAACCCATGTTGTGGCTGCAGTCAGAGTTGTGGACGGATAACTTTCTTAATGTTTCATCCAGTTCCTTCTGCTATTTTGTTATAGATCTAATTTTCATCCATATACTGTACATGTTTCATTATTAAAAATATATGTATCCATCCATCCATCTGTATATTGACCTTGTAATGTTCAAAATATTATAACTTGATCTCTCTGTGAAAAAGGTCAGACTTATCCCGTCACTTGGTCTTAAACCCCATTCCATCTTCCTCAATTTTTTTTAGTACAATGCCCACATTTTAAAATCCAGTCAACAGCTTACGGATAAAGCCAATTGCCCTGTCCTTTTTTGATCAACTGTTTCACTTGTATTTCAGTCACAGTTTGGAAGAAAAGATATGTCACTAGTTTTGTTTCATCGTCCCTTTAGGGTAGGCAATTTTGGTAAAGCAAGTGATAGCAAGCTAACTTTGCAAGCAAGATCCCCACCCTCCCAACAAATCACTCGCCAAAACCACGCCTCCTCCAAAACACATGAATGTGTTCAGGCAAACAAGAGACTAACCTGCGACAAGATGAGAGACGATGTTCGTGGAGGATTGAATGCAGAGCTGTCAGATTACTTCATGTCTCATTCACTGGTGAGAAAACATTACAGTACTTATTACATTAATGGCGCCTTTCATTCTCGCTGGAACGCGTTGATGAGGTATCATGTCTGTGCAAACAGGGTGCGCAGAGGTATGCAAATACATATTTTTTACAGGCAGGCAGGACAGCCTATCACAATGCTCGGACCGAACATTTTGATTGGACAACCATTTTATGGTCCTACGCCTTCCACAGATGATAAATACATATAAATAAATTTAGACCACTTAACTTAGTGATTGCTATCGGGATCTGAAGAGACTTTCAACCAGCATAAGAAAAAATGTCTTTGAACCAAAGCACCTACCCTGCCTTTAAAGGGATAGTTCACACAAAAATTACAATTCTGTCATTGATTACACAGCCTCGTGTCATTCCAAACCTGTAAGACCTTCGTTCATCTTTGGAACACAAATTAAGATATTTTTGCTTTCTGACACTCCATAGACAGCAGTGTAACTAAACTGCACATGCATGTGTCATGGTTCTTTCTTGAATGGTGACGTGGAAGACAAAAATGGTTAAAGTTGTTATTTTTGTTTTCTTCGCACACAAAATGCATTCATGTAGCTGTCTAACATTATGGTTGAACCACTGATGTCACATGGACTATTTTACCTTTCTGGGCCTGGGAACTTTTCAGTTACATTGCTGTCTATGGAGGGTCAGAAAGCTCTCGGATTTCACAGAGAAGATGAAGAAGGTCTTATGGGTTTGGAACGACATGAGGGAGAGTAACATAACATGACAGAATTTTCATTTTTGGGTGGACTATTCCTGTCACGGTTCATAGATCCAATGTCTCTCTCTAGTCTCGTGCTTTGTTGTTTACATGTGAGTGGGTGTGTCCGGATCGTTACCGTTGATCAGTATCCAGCTGCAATCACTCTTCATCACCAGCTGCCACTCATCTCACCTCCTATAAATACTTACCACCTTCTCATCTCCTTTGTCAGATCGTTTTCATGAAGTCTATGTTGTCTGAGCCTGTTTCCGTGCTTCGTGTCCCGTCTTCAGTTCCTGTGTTCCGATTTCACGTCGTGTTGGATCGTCTATGTGTCTGGTTCCCGTCATCCGTCATCAGAGCACGCTGCACTTCATCCACCACGCCACGTCTGACCATCAAAGTCCCTGTGCCACCGCCTGCATCACCCGGATCTATCTCACTCCATTTTTACTTTCAATAAACAGTTTTACTTGCAAATTGTATCCTCGTTCATGTTGTAACAGAACGATCTGACCAAGAATGGATACAGCAAGTACATCAGCGCCTACCATGGAGGACTGTTTGAGCAACAGCATGGCTCGTTTGGACATTCAAGAAAAGAATTTACACGATACTGGTCGCGCTGTTCAGGCGTTAGTGGCGCAGGTGTCCGAGCTCACCCAGCAGATCCAACAGCTACGAGTTCCCACTGCGCCGCCAACACCGGCCGCTCCCCCTACACCATCGGAGAGCCCATCCCAGTCGGAGCCACGCCTACCTACCCCAGAGCCCTATTCAGGTGATCCAAAATTTTGCAGAGCCTTTCTAACCCGGTGTTCCATGCATTTTTCTCTCCAACCCAAGACTTTCCAGACCGAGCGATCCAAAGTCGCTTTTGTACTCACCCTCCTGACTGGGAAAGCGGCGTTATGGGGAACGGCGGTGTGGGAGAATGAAGATCCGTGCTGCGTCTCGTTCCAGGAGCTCTCCGCTGAGATGAAAAGAGTTTTCGACCGGGCGGCCGGCGGAAGAGAAGCTGCTAGAATGCTGGCTGATTTACGGCAAGGAGAGAGGTCAGTGTCAGACTTTTCAATAGAGTTCCGGACCCTAGCAGCGGAGAGCAAATGGAGCGAGGCGCAGTGGGACATGTTCCTGCATGGGCTGGCTGACCGCGTCCAGAGAGAGATCTATGCTTTGGACCTGCCCCAATCTCTTAATGAACTCATTGCCTTAGCCCTCAGAGTTGATGCTCGACTAGCCCGAGTGGGAGGTCACGCTACGAGGAGACGCCCTCTGGCAGGTGCCGAGGGTCCACAATTTGGAGGCGGGGACGCGGTCAGCCCCGTCGACGATCACGAGCCCATGCAGGTTGGTCGAGCTCGGCTTTCCCGGGAGGAGAGGGAGAGGCGGAGGTCCCAGGGCCTTTGCTTATACTGTGGAGGGGCCGGACACTATGCTTACAACTGTCCGGTAAAAGGCCAAGCCCGATAGTAAGTGTGAGGCTACTGTCGGGTGGGATCTCTGCTGAGAAGACCTCATCAACATCTACCCTTCTCCCGGTAAGACTGAGATGGTCAACACTCACTCACGACTGTCAAGCACTCTTGGACTCCGGGGCAGAAGGTAATTTCATGGACCACTCATTCGCACGCCAATTCAAGATTCCCTCAAACCCCTCACACATCAGATTGCTGTACACGCACTCAATGGACAAGAACTTCCCACCATCACTTTTGCCACAGAAGACATCACCCTCATCACATCAGGCAACCACACTGAAATCATCTCTTTCTATATCCTGGACACTCCCTTGCACCCATTGTCCTTGGTCACCCTTGGCTCACCCGTCACAACCCTAAAGTGGACTGGCAGCTCAAGTCTGTGTCTTCGTGGAGTATTAAAGGAAACATGGTGGAGATTACTGAACAACAAAACTGGACATCTAGTGAAATGAGTTAATGAGTTTCAGCTATGATCTATAATTCACAAGTCAGCTTACCTTATGAAAGCTTATTCATCGATCTCAGCAACTTCACACCAGCAACTTCCCAACACCACTATCACCAAATAACTTTGCATGATATACCATCAAGGTTCAATGCAGCTTAAAACAAGCTTACCTCTTTCCAGCTGTTCACAGAAAAAAATACATGATACAACATTCGTATTTCAGTGTATGTATACTGTGTTTTTATAGCAAAAAAGAAAAAAAGAGGGTTTAATTTGACCATCAAACAATTAAAACTATACTGTTAGACATTTCAAAGGGTTTTTACAGTAACTTACTGGCAACACTGTTTCACCAGAGGAAACAAAACCTTAGACCATGTTTACACAAACATGGCTGGAGCTTACGTTGCGACACCCCTCCCCCACCTGGGACAGTCAGATCACCTTTCTTTGTTCCTCACCCCCAAATATGCACTGCGGGGGCAGATTCCACACTCCAGGAAAGGTTTCTACACACAGACTGGAGTATGTTTGCTTCTCAAGCCACCAGTGGCGCTCACACAGACATTGACTCTTACACCTCCTCTGTATTGGATCATATCAATATCACCATTGACAGTGTTACAACCCAGAAACAGATCACCACATATCCAAATCAGAAGCCTTGGATGAACAAGAAAGTGCGACTCCTGTTGAAGTCACGCAACACTGCCTTCAGATCAGGAGATGCACAAGCCTACAGCACATCCAGAGCAAACCTGAAGAGGGCCATCAAAAAGGCCAAGCACTGCTACAAGCTAAAGATAGAGGGACACTTTTCCAACTCTGACCCTCGACGCATGTGGCAGGGCATTCAGGTCATCAGTGACTACAAACCCACCCACTCCACCCCCGCAGCCACTGATGTCAACTTCCTGAACGAGCTAAATTACTTTTATGCTCGCTTTGAAAGAGACAACAGAGAAACTGCCACCAAACTCAATCCCTCAGCTGACCACCCACCAATCACACTCTCCTCCACAGATGTCTGCAAGGAACTGAGCCGGATCAGCGCGCACAAGGCTGCTGGACCAGACAACATCCCTGGTCGTGTTCTCAGGGCATGTGCGGATCAGCTCGCTGGGGTTTTTACAGACATTTTCAATCTGTCTCTTGCCCAAGCAGCCGTACCAACATGCTTTAAATGCACTTCCATTGTGCCAGTGCCAAAACACTCTAGTCCGAGGTGCCCTAATGACTACCGCCCTGTAGCACTCACACCCATCGTTATGAAGTGCTTTGAGCGGCTGGTCCTGGAACACCTAAAAGACTCTCTACCATCCACATTGGACTCACACCAGTTTGCCTACCGTAGCAATAGGAGCACAGAGGATGCAGTTTCCATGGCACTGCACTCTGTGCTCACTCACCTGGACAATAAGAACACTTATGCACGTATGCTGTTTGTTGACTTCAGCTCAGCATTCAACACTGTCATCCCAACCAAGTTAATAGCCAAACTTGGAGACCTGGGCATCAATACCTCAATGTGCAACTGGATTTTGGACTTCCTGACCAACAGACCCCAGAATGTTCGATCAGGATTCACCTGCTCCACATCCATCACACTTAACACTGGTGTACCACAGGGCTGTGTGCTAAGCCCGTTTCTCTACTCCTCTTCACCTCCGACTGCAAGCCTGTGTATGGATCTAATTCCATCGTCAAGTTTGCAGGCGACACCACGGTGATCAGTAACAACGATGAGACTGCCTATAGGGAGGAGATCCAGCACCTGGCCACATGGTGCACTGAAAATAACCTGCTCCTCAACACCACCAAAACGAAGGAGCTCATCGTGGACTTCAGGAAGGAGTCAAGAGGCACACACAACACCATCCACATCAATGGAATGGCTGTTGAGCGTGTCTCCAGTTTCAAGTTCCTGGGGATCCACATCTCGGCGGACATGTTGTGGAAAACCAACACCTCCAGCCTGGACCTGAAGGAGGTGTTCAGTAAGTCTCGGGCTGCTTCTCTCCTCCGCATCGTCCCTATGACTGTGCCATAGATTATTACCAGGTACGGCCCGCCCAAGGGCAAGTTATATTCACTCTCGACACCAGAGAGGGAGGCTATGGAGAAATATATTTCTGATTCTCTAGCAACAGGGTTCATTCGCCTTCCTCTTCTCCAGCGGGGCGGGTTTTGTGGGGAAGAAGGACGGATCTCTGCGACCTTGTATTGACTACCGAGGGTTGAACAACATCACGGTAAAGAATACTTATCCTTTGCCGTTGATGTCTTCAGCCTTCGAGAGGTTGCAAGGAGCATCCATCTTCACAAAATTAGACTTACGTAATGCTTATCATTTGGTCCGCATCAGGGAGGGATGAGTGGAAGACCGCGTTTAACACCCCAGAGGACATTTTGAATACTTGGTTATGCCTTCGGGCTTTCCAATAGTCCAGCGGTCTTCCAGGCACTCGTCAATGATGTGCTGCGAGATATGATAGATCAGTTCATTTATGTCTACCTGGACGATATACTGATTTTTTCTTCTTCTCTCCAGGAACACGTGCAGCACGTCCGACGAGTGCTTCAGAGGTTGCTAGAGAATGGGCTTTTTGTCAAGGCGGAGAAATGCGATTTTCATGCACAGTCTGTTCCATTCCTAGGGTACATCGTGTCGGTTGAGGGAATGCGCATGGATCCTGAGAAGATCAAGGCTGTGGTAGAGTGGCCAAGTCCAGAGTCTCGTAAGGCCCTACTGAGATTTCTGGGGTTCGCCAATTTCTACCGGCGTTTTATTCGCAACTTCAGCCAACTAGCCGCACCTCTGACCGCCTTGACCTCCCCCAGAACGACGTTCAGGTGGTCAGACGCAGCCGAGGCTGCGTTTGCCAAACTGAAGGGTTGCTTCGTTCAGCCCCATCCTCATAACCCCTGATTCATCACGTCAGTTCGTGGTGGAGGTCGATGCATCAGAGGTGGGGGTAGAGCAGTGTTATCCCAGCGCTCTCTCTCAGACGACAAGATGCATCCTTGCGCGTTTTTGTCTCATCGTCTATCTCCTGCCGAACGCAATTATGACATTGGGAACAGAGAGTTGTTGGCAGTCAAGTTAGCATTGGAGGAGTGGCGGCACTGGTTAGAAGGGTCGGGGGTACCTTTTATCGCTTGGACCGATCACAAGAACTTAGAATACATTCGGACGGCTAAAGATTGAACTCCAGGCAGGCTCGGTGGGCACTTTTTTCGGTCGTTTCGATTTTACTCTCGTACCGCCCGGGTTCCAAAACATCAAACCCGATTCTTTATCGCGCATTTTTGATCGTTCAACGCCCGTGCCTACTCCCGAGTGCATTTTACCGGAGACTCTATTCATCTCCACACTTGTATGGGAGGTCGAATCGAAGGTCAAGAAGAGAAGGAAGGTAACGCCCGGTCGGTTGCCCACCGAATCGCTTATTTGTGCCTGAGGGTCTGAGGTCCAGCGTCATTCAGTGGGGGCATTCTTCCAATGTGGCTTGTCATCCAGGAGTTACTCGCACTGGATTTTTAGTCAAGCAACGATTCTGGTGGCCGCTCATGGCTCGTGACATTCACAATTTTGTTTTGGCTTGCTCAGTTTGTGCCACTGGTAAGACTTCCAATCGACCCCCAGATGGGTTACTCCAACCGCTGCCGGTCCCTTCGAGACCCTGGTCCCACATCGCTAGATTTTGTTACCGCCCCTCTCAGGGTCACACGGTAGTTTTGACCGTGGTGGACCGGTTCTCGGCGGCTCATTTCATTCCTTGCCCAAATTACCCTCAGCCAAGGAGACAGCGATGATTGTCGTTGACCATGTCTTTCGGTTACATGGCCTCCCGACGGACGTGGTCTCTGACAGAGGACCCCAATTTGTGTCCAAATTTTGGCGAGAATTTTGTAAGCTTCTGGGGCGACTGTCAGTCTGTCCTCAGGGTTCCACCCCAGAGCAATGGCCAAACTGAGAGAGCCAACCAGGATTTGGAAAGAACGTTACGATGTTTGGTTTCCAAGAATCCTTCCTCATGGAGTCAACAACTCTCTATGGTGGAGTACGCCCACAACACGTTGCCAGTGTCATCTACGGGCCTATCTCCGCTTGAGTGTAGCGAGGGTACCAGCCACCAATTTTTCCTAGTCTGGAATCGTCGCGGTCCCCTCCGCCACGCCTTCGTCCAGAGGTGTCATCGCACGTGGACTAGAGCCCGTGAGACTCTACTCCAGGTGGGGTTGCGCACCAAGGCCAAAGCCGATCGCCACCGGTCTAGGCCTCCCGTATCGCCGCTGGTCAAAAGTGTGGCTTTCTACCAAGAACATTCCTCTCCGCTCCGTGTCTAATAAACTTGCTCCCAAATTCATTGGCCCATTTACTGTCACCAAGATCATTAGTCCGGTGGCAGTCCGCCTCAACCTGCCTCCAGTGTACAGGAGGATTCACCCGTCTTTCATGTATCCAAAATTAAACCCGTATTTCATTCTCGTGACTAATCCGCCTTACACCGGTTCCTCCCCGGCGACTCGTAGATGGAGAACCCACTTATTCGGTCAATCGTGTGCTGGACTCAAGGCGGAGGGGACGCGGATTCCAGTACTTGGTGGACTGGGAAGGTTACGGTCCAGAGGAGAGAAGTTGGGTACCGCTAGAGACATTCTGGATCACTCCCTTATCGATGATTACAATCGACAGGTAGGTTCTGGGAACGCCATGAGGCGTTCCTAGGGGGAGGGGTACTGTCACGGTTCATAGATCCAATGTCTCTCTCTAGTCTCGTGCTTTGTTGTTTACATGTGAGTGGGTGTGTCCGGATCGTTACCGTTGATCAGTATCCAGCTGCAATCACTCTTCGTCACCAGCTGCCACTCATCTCACCTCCTATAAATACTTACCACCTTCTCATCTCCTTTGTCAGATCGTTTTCATGAAGTCTATGTTGTCTGAGCCTGTTTCCGTGCTTCGTGTCCCGTCTTCAGTTCCTGTGTTCCGATTTCACGTCGTGTTGGATCGTCTATGTGTCTGGTTCCCGTCATCCGTCATCAGAGCACGCTGCACTTCATCCACCACGCCACGTCTGACCATCAAAGTCCCTGTGCCACCGCCTGCATCACCCGGATCTATCTCACTCCATTTTTACTTTCAATAAACAGTTTTACTTGCAAATTGTATCCTCGTTCATGTTGTAACAATTCCTTTTAATCTGAAAGTGTGTCATTTAAGTTTTTGGTAACACAAAGAACTACATAAGTATACTGAATTTACAGTGTATGTTTCTGTAATTATAGTGTACCTATAAAGAATGTGTTACGTTCGGGTAATAAGGGGGTAACAACCAGATATGTAACCTACAAGGAACTGCGTAAGTAAACTGAAGTTACAGCGTAACTTTTTTGTAATTATAGCATACCTCCGTGTGGGTATAGGGGAATAATATGGCGATGTTTGGTGAATAAAGGGGTAACAACCTGTAATATTACAAATCATTTATACTGTAAGTATTTTGAAACTAAGGGGTACCTATTCTAATATTATGTGGTATGGCCTAAATATTCACTCCCAACCTAATCTTATGTTTGGGAGTGATATAGAAAGACGATTCTTTTTATAATTTTATACTGGTATTTTATTATAGGCCTAGGTATTTTTAACCCTTCTATTATTAAAGGAAACATGGTGGAGATTACTGAACAACAAAACTGGACATCTAGTGAAATGAGTTAATGAGTTTCAGCTATGATCTATAATTCACAAGTCAGCTTACCTTATGAAAGCTTATTCATCGATCTCAGCAACTTCACACCAGCAACTTCCCAACACCACTATCACCAAATAACTTTGCATGATATACCATCAAGGTTCAATGCAGCTTAAAACAAGCTTACCTCTTTCCAGCTGTTCACAGAAAAAAATACATGATACAACATTCGTATTTCAGTGTATGTATACTGTGTTTTTATAGCAAAAAAGAAAAAAAGAGGGTTTAATTTGACCATCAAACAATTAAAACTATACTGTTAGACATTTCAAAGGGTTTTACAGTAACTTACTGGCAACACTGTTTCACCAGAGGAAACAAAACCTTAGACCATGTTTACACAAACATGGCTGGAGCTACGTTGCGACACCCCTCCCCACCTGGGACAGTCAGATCACCTTTCTTTGTTCCTCACCCCAAATATGCACTGCGGGGCAGATTCCACACTCCAGGAAAGGTTTCTACACACAGACTGGAGTATGTTTGCTTCTCAAGCCACCAGTGGCGCTCACACAGACATTGACTCTTACACCTCCTCTGTATTGGATCATATCAATATCACCATTGACAGTGTTACAACCCAGAAACAGATCACCACATATCCAAATCAGAAGCCTTGATGAACAAGAAAGTGCGACTCCTGTTGAAGTCACGCAACACTGCCTTCAGATCAGGAGATGCACAAGCCTACAGCACATCCAGAGCAAACCTGAAGAGGGCCATCAAAAAGGCCAAGCACTGCTACAAGCTAAAGATAGAGGGACACTTTTCCAACTCTGACCCTCGACGCATGTGGCAGGGCATTCAGGTCATCAGTGACTACAAACCCACCCACTCCACCCCCGCAGCCACTGATGTCAACTTCCTGAACGAGCTAAATTACTTTTATGCTCGCTTTGAAAGAGACAACAGAGAAACTGCCACCAAACTCAATCCCTCAGCTGACCACCCACCAATCACACTCTCCTCCACAGATGTCTGCAAGGAACTGAGCCGGATCAGCGCGCACAAGGCTGCTGGACCAGACAACATCCCTGGTCGTGTTCTCAGGGCATGTGCGGATCAGCTCGCTGGGGTTTTACAGACATTTTCAATCTGTCTCTTGCCCAAGCAGCCGTACCAACATGCTTTAAATGCACTTCCATTGTGCCAGTGCCAAAACACTCTAGTCCGAGGTGCCCTAATGACTACCGCCCTGTAGCACTCACACCCATCGTTATGAAGTGCTTTGAGCGGCTGGTCCTGGAACACCTAAAGACTCTCTACCATCCACATTGGACTCACACCAGTTTGCCTATCGTAGCAATAGGAGCACAGAGGATGCAGTTTCCATGGCACTGCACTCTGTGCTCACTCACCTGGACAATAAGAACACTTATGCACGTATGCTGTTTGTTGACTTCAGCTCAGCATTCAACACTGTCATCCCAACCAAGTTAATAGCCAAACTTGGAGACCTGGGCATCAATACCTCAATGTGCAACTGGATTTTGGACTTCCTGACCAACAGACCCCAGAATGTTCGATCAGGATTCACCTGCTCCACATCCATCACACTTAACACTGGTGTACCACAGGGCTGTGTGCTAAGCCCGTTTCTCTACTCCCTCTTCACCTCCGACTGCAAGCCTGTGTATGGATCTAATTCCATCGTCAAGTTTGCAGACGACACCACGGTGATCAGTAACAACGATGAGACTGCCTATAGGGAGGAGATCCAGCACCTGGCCACATGGTGCACTGAAAATAACCTGCTCCTCAACACCACCAAAACGAAGGAGCTCATCGTGGACTTCAGGAAGGAGTCAAGAGGCACACACAACACCATCCACATCAATGGAATGGCTGTTGAGCGTGTCTCCAGTTTCAAGTTCCTGGGGATCCACATCTCGGCGGACATGTTGTGGAAAACCAACACCTCCAGCCTGGTCAAGAAGGCTCACCAGCGCCTCTTCTTTCTGAGGACACTGAGGAAGAATCAGCTCTCCTCGGCTATCCTGGTGAACTTCTATCGCTGCGCAATAGAAAGCATCCTGACCAACTGTGTCACAGTATGGTATGGGAGCTGCTCTGTTGCGGAGCGCAAGGCACTGCAGCGGGTGGTGAAAACTGCCCAGCACATCACAGGGACTCCACTACCTGCCATCGAACACATCCAGAGGAAACGCTGTCTACATCGAGCTCGCAGCATCCTTAAGGACTCCTCTCACCCAGCCCACAGACTGTTTTCTCTCCTGCCCTCCGGCAGGCGTTTCAGGTGCCTCCGGACCAGGACCAGCAGATTAAAGAACAGTTTCTTCCCCAGAGTCTCTTTACTGAACTCTAACCCCCGTTGATCCACTTCCTCACATATTGTTAACTCTTCTCTCCTACCTCACATCGGCCTTATTTGCACTACTGAATGTAAATTTTATTATAGTAACAACTGTTTACTTTTGTATCTTGCACTACCATACCTAAATTGGATTATGCTCATTTGCACTGCCGACTGTTGTTTACATTATCAATGTTTACATTAGCATTTTGCACTGTACGTCTAATTGTAATATGCAATCACTTTCACTGCATTTTTACACCTTGTTTATAGTAATAGCCATCTGTATATATATTATATTGATAGTACATATCACCTGTAAATTCTGTTTATAGTAATAGCCATCTGTATATTTATTCACTATACATATTCACCTGTAAATTCTGTTTATAGTAATAACCATCTTTCTATATATATTTATACATATATTCAGTACATATCCTTGTCCTGCACTTATTCAACCATTGTATATCCTGCACTTGCTGCTATTGCACTTCTGGTTAGACCTAAACTGCATTTCGTTGCCCTGTACTTGTGTAATGACAATAAAGTTGAATCTAATCTAATCTAATCTAAACACTGTTGCCAGTAAGTTACTGTAATTAAGATTTACAGTAGCAAACGGCATTTGATTTACAGTTGCAAACTGTACTGTTTTACAGTAAATTACTGTAAAGAAATCCAATTCATCAGTATACTACTGTAATTTATTCATTTTAATATAGATTTCATTAGATTTTATTATTTTTATATAGAATTCATTTTATTATTACTCTACATAGGTACTACTGGCATTCAGTTAAAACAGACACAATAATTACAAAATATCAAATTCTTTATTTAAAACATTGCATGTATAACACTTAAAAATACAGACTTCCAATGCTGGAACAGTGCATCTTCACCATTTCTCCTGTCTTAGGACGTTTTGCAGTGCATTATTTTGTGTCCTCTGGATTCATCCTCACAAAGAATCTTTAGGCAACAGAAACATAATGGGGAAAAAAGACAAACATCTGCAAAACCCAGGTGCTGCTCCAAAACGTGGCCACCATCTTTGCTCACCATCCACTTTGTTAGTGACAGAAATGTCTTCTCTGAAAAACAAGAAGTAGAAATGACACACTTTTAAAAGGCAAACTCCATATAGAATACACAAACCTTTCAAAACCATAGTTGGCCAACATTAACTACTAACACTGAACAAAATTTCACATTTATTAACCTAATGTTAATATAAGTCAATAAGCTGACAAAAGTCGCAGTTTACCATAGTAAGTTTGTTACCGCCATGTTGACGGGTAAATGTTACTAACGTTAGGTAAACTGGTGTGCAAAAATCTGACACAAAACACAGACAAACGTACATATATTTTTACCTTGCCTGCTGGTCTTATTCTTTTGTAAGGTGCATCGACACACAGCGCAGATGTTCTCCGGAGCTCTCTCACTCTCGCGGGTTCATCCCCGGGAAAAACCCGTGGCGCTGTCCCGCTGGATCTGTGTCTTCCTCGGACACGAGTGGCGCGGCGCGACTCCATAAAAACAATATAGAACCCATTATATAGTAATATTATATACTATCTACAGTGAATGCGGACAGTAAAGTGATGCCCGGTATATTTCTGATGTACAGATGTACTCCAAGCGCTCGTGCTGTTTCGGAGCGCAAGGCACTGCAGCGGTGGTGAAAACTGCCCAGCACATCACAGGGACTCCACTACCTGCCATCGAACACATCCAGAGGAAACGCTGTCTACATCGAGCTCGCAGCATCCTTAAGGACTCCTCTCACCCAGCCCACAGACTGTTTTCTCTCCTGCCCTCCGGCAGGCGTTTCAGGTGCCTCCGGACCAGGACCAGCAGATTAAAGAACAGTTTCTTCCCCAGAGTCTCTTTACTGAACTCTAACCCCCGTTGATCCACTTCCTCACATATTGTTAACTCTTCTCTCCTACCTCACATCGGCCTTATTTGCACTACTGAATGTAAATTTTTATTATAGTAACAACTGTTTACTTTTGTATCTTGCACTACCATACCTAAATTGGATTATGCTCATTTGCACTGCCGACTGTTGTTTACATTATCAATGTTTACATTAGCATTTTGCACTGTACGTCTAATTGTAATATGCAATCACTTTCACTGCATTTTTACACCTTGTTTATAGTAATAGCCATCTGTATATATATTATATTGATAGTACATATCACCTGTAAATTCTGTTTATAGTAATAGCCATCTGTATATTTATTCACTATACATATTCACCTGTAAATTCTGTTTATAGTAATAACCATCTTTCTATATATATTTATACATATATTCAGTACATATCCTTGTCCTGCACTTATTCAACCATTGTATATCCTGCACTTGCTGCTATTGCACTTCTGGTTAGACCTAAACTGCATTTCGTTGCCCTGTACTTGTGTAATGACAATAAATTTTATTTAATTTCATTAGATTTTATTATTTTTATATAGAATTCATTTTATTATTACTCTACATAGGTACTACTGGCATTCAGTTAAAACAGACACAATAATTACAAAATATCAAATTCTTTATTTAAAACATTGCATGTATAACACTTAAAAATACAGACTTCCAATGCTGGAACAGTGCATCTTCACCATTTCTCCTGTCTTAGGACGTTTTGCAGTGCATTATTTTGTGTCCTCTGGATTCATCCTCACAAAGAATCTTTAGGCAACAGAAACATAATGGGGAAAAAAGACAAACATCTGCAAAACCCAGGTGCTGCTCCAAAACGTGGCCACCATCTTTGCTCACCATCCACTTTGTTAGTGACAGAAATGTCTTCTCTGAAAAACAAGAAGTAGAAATGACACACTTTTAAAAGGCAAACTCCATATAGAATACACAAACCTTTCAAAACCATAGTTGGCCAACATTAACTACTAACACTGAACAAAATTTCACATTTATTAACCTAATGTTAATATAAGTCAATAAGCTGACAAAAGTCGCAGTTTACCATAGTAAGTTTGTTACCGCCATGTTGACGGGTAAATGTTACTAACGTTAGGTAAACTGGTGTGCAAAAATCTGACACAAAAACACAGACAAACGTACATATATTTTTACCTTGCCTGCTGGTCTTATTCTTTTGTAAGGTGCATCGACACACAGCGCAGATGTTCTCCGGAGCTCTCTCACTCTCGCGGGTTCATCCCCGGGAAAAACCCGTGGCGCTGTCCCGCTGGATCTGTGTCTTCCTCGGACACGAGTGGCGCGGCGCGACTCCATAAAAAACAATATAGAACCCATTATATAGTAATATTATATACTATCTACAGTGAATGCGGACAGTAAAGTGATGCCCCGGTATATTTCTGATGTACAGATGTACTCCAAGCGCTCGTGCTGTTTCTGACACGAAGTACAAACGGATTTTTCCAATCATTACAAGCGATGTAACACGTCCAGTAGTCAGTCCCAAGCTGCTGCGGCGTTGTAGACACGGTGCAGGGCAAGTCGTGTCAATCCAAATGTAAGAAATGAGGAAAATAAAACAACCTCAATAAAATGGCGCCAAAGCGGCCATTACAGCAAATACAGTAGTATACAGCAAATTTTAAAAATACAGTAAGTCTCTGTATGTGGGGTCTGACGTCACAGAAAATTCCCATGATGCAAAGGGTATTACAGTTATTTACTGTAAAGGGAATTTGCAGTATTATACTGGGTGATATACAGTAAATAACTGCAGAAATTACAGAAATGTCTAACAGTGTAGTGCAATATTTTTCTCTCTAATTATTGTGCAAATATACACTTTTTTCTGTGTTGAAGCCCAACATGTTCCTCCCTTATTCCATGTAGTTACAGGGTAAATACAACATTTGCGGGCTGTAAATTAAAGTGGTGCTTGTTCCCCCTTATTCCATGTAGTAACAGGGTAAGTGGCTACAACAAATTGCTCTAAAACAATTGTTTATACAGTAGGTCATACATTATATATCAGGTAATATATCAATAAACATGGTGACTGTTTTATTTAATTCAAATATTATTTGAAATTTGGGTTTTTAAATTAAAATCACACACAATATGACAACAGTAATAACACAGGCAACAGATAATAAAAGATCAAAATTTATTACACCAGTTCAGAAAAAACTCTGAAAAAACTCTGAAAAAGCAAAGCAACTCCATACTTATACAGTTAAACCAAATTCTTTTGAAAAGCTCGTTTAAGAACAAATTTAAGATTTTGTTCAATTTGTTCATGTTTTTCACCCACTGATGAAGTTAAACTATTATGGCCAAACCATCACGTCAATAAACACACAGTAATAAACACTGAAAGTCAAGATTAAACTATGTATTATAGCGAACTGACAGGATTTTACCATCTTTGATTTCACATTTTGACTAACGCTAGCTAAAGTTACACTGTAAATCTAAAGCGTTACCAAGTTTTCATTAACTTTCTTGAACTCTCCCTCAGTTTTGTTGGTTAGTTAAATAGATCTTTCAAAGCTCTGGACATATGCTAACCATTTAAATAATAAAACAATTTGCACAGCTTAACAACAGGAGATATGGTTGTTCTGGACCATAGTAATTTCCACTGAACATTCTCTGAGCATTGTGTTTGTACTGAAACACAGCCACTCTCCACTTCTAAGTGCTTAGAAATGTGTAAATGCATGCGGCAAGAGTAATCCACTTTGACTTCCTGCCGATCTGACTGTGCGCCATTGCTTTCTTTAACAACAAGACATTTATCAACCACAACATGCTGTTCAGTATTCCCATGAAGAGAAGACAGACAGCTTGTGTTATTTAGTTAGTAGGGAGTGTGTATAATTGTTGTGCCATTCTCCTTGTGCTTTTTCCAGACTGAAAAACATTTGCTTTTGCTATCATAGATGAATATTTTTGCAGAACTGTCATACAGTATATTGTGCTATTATGACAGTAAGCATCACACTGTCCACAGTAGTTAAATCTGGAAGATGTAAAAGACTGTTTCCTTACCCTCTTGACCCAGTTTTTGCTGTCTTCCGTATCATCTGAGGTTTAGGTCTGGAGTATAGGATGCCTTAACCATTTCCCACGAACATCACTTTGATTCAAAGGACCTTGGTCTCCATGGTAACTCGCAGATATCCTTTACTAACTCGTGTGTCAGGCTTCTCAGCCTGAAAGTTAGACTTTCAGTAATACATTAGCAGATTGACTTGGTTGAACTTAACACTTAATGGAAAGGTGATTTGTCCTTCTTAATGAGTTGATTGTGTCCTTATATCAGCAATTAGAATTAGCATATATCACAATATATAGTGTGAAGAAGCATTTTATAATGGAACACAGAATTAAATCATATCAGACGAAAATTATGTTACTGTGGGGTTGCAAATAAATGCTAAACCCAAACATTTCCAATATGCCCTTAAAATACTGTTGAACATGGAGACCTTCAAAAACACAGTGGGGAATCAATCTAATAGCCATTTATGAGGGTTACACAAAAGGGAACATTTTGTCAGATCTATCAAGAGCGCCATTTCGGTGACCTTGGCAGAATGAGAATCTTTAAAGATCCATTTAATTGATGTCTTCAGTCTGAAGTTCACTTCAACTCATAAAACCTGTGACCTTAGCTTTAATTACAGACCTGAAGTTTTACTCCCCTCTGTAATAAAACCACTTCATGTAACTCAAATGGTCACATAAAGCACCATCCATCTCATCCCATTCATTTACACAACACACATCACATGGAAGAAAAGAACTTCAGATCAGATATTCTTTGTGTTGTACTTGTCTGCCTAATGAAGAATTAAATCAAATCAAACATTAGGCATTTTTAAAAAACGTCTTTTAAATTACTTCAAAGGAATCCATCTAATATCACTTCATTGAATTTATCAATAAATAGAAAAATAAGCTTTAACTTATGCTTTTAACAAAGTTACGTAACTTAAAAAATACATATGAAAAATGAAACGAAAGGAACTGAAGAGGAACATCAATGATTTTGTCAAAATGAAAAGGAAACCACCAACTACTCAATCACCTACATTCATGCCGCATTCCCTTTCCTTGAATGTTTTAGAAACTTTTTAAACCCTTGACTGAACACTAGTTCAGCTGGCAGCAATTGCAGTAATTTGGCACAGTTTGGGGTGCACAGGAATCACCCACAGGTCTATACAAGGAAAACTCTTTCCACCAGATTGGTGTAGTTACAAAATCTTCCAGCAGGGATCTAACTTAAATACGACTCCTGGACGGAAGAATAAGAAGAAAATATGCATTTTTGAAAGTTAATAAATAAAAACATTTGCTCTTTCCAGTAACTGTCTGTTTATGTCAACGGTAAGAAGAAATTTCCACAAACTGCAACAACTGAATCACATACTCTCCAGTGTGTACATGTTTATGGTTACTCAGTAGACATCTCTTTATGAGATCTTCCTGCCTGTTTATTATTTCTTGAGCTAGACCAGCCAGAGGTCCCCTACAGGGCTGCCTGAGTCTCCACATTAACTTTGGCTTTCTCATTACTTATGCATAGGCCTATTTCCTCCTCATTTCTTCTTACCTCTGGGGCACTTGACCCTTCAGGCTGAATCTTCATAAGTGATGCAAGGCACCACAATTTGAACTGCATGGTGCTTAACTGCTCCCATTGCTGACCTGGAAGTGGAACACCAAGGTCGTTTTTGCGCCAGACCCTCCATGACAGATGCTTTTCTTCCTGCCTTCAGTTGTTCAAGAACATATCAGTACTACTTGACATAGGGGCATGCTACATATATTCAGCTTTAAATTGTCTTACAACATCTTGGCTGATTAAAAAAATAAAATAAAATAAAAATCTGGGCTTGCATGCATTACATTTTGACTTGTTCACTGGTGTTTTGACCAATATTGTTGCCAAGCACATAACTGAATTAACATATGCAAAACATCATTTTTGATGGCTGAATGCCTCATTATTATGTGTGCATTCAAAAGCAATTGCATTTAATTTCATGGAAGCTTACCCAGATACAGTGTCACTGAAAAAACTGAATGTCAAAACAACATGCAGCTAAGCATTGATTTAATTAATCAATTTCAAAACCAAATATTAGTTTATACCTGCCTTTATTATTAATCACTAAAATATTTTTTGCATGTGTTAAATGCACTTGCTCTTAGTTTCTTGGTATATACATATACTGTTTCCTCTGTAAATTGGAGCATTTTACAGTTTATGTTTAGTGACATGCTCAAACAGATATTTCTGATACATATTACTGAATCTTTACTATGAAATATTCATGAACAACATGCAAACAAACAACATTCTGGTAATCCTCATAACCCTCGTAATCTCATTTGTGCCTTTATTTAAATCAAAAGGATTTTATGTGTAAATTGAATTTGAATGTATGTTTCCATTCATTTCCAAAGACAGATTTCTGTCTTTCTCTGTCATTAGCGTTGAATTAGCATGTAATGTAATTTCACATGCCTTTGTAAAATTAATAGTTTGTGTTGTGTTAATGGTACCTGTGGGATCTGCTGAGATTTGCACACATACATATTTTAGAGCTGTCAGCGTCACTTTCCATCACCTGCAGGCCTTGTTTACACCTGATGTTAACATCTGTCTTGGGTGATCACGACTGGTCAGGCGAGACAGATTGTTTACACACATGCATCACAAATGCATCTTCTGTGACCACTTGTAAGTCTTGTCAAGTGGAAGGTCTTTGATTTTGTGACTACTGCAGTACAATAGTGTGTTGCTGCAAGCTGGTAAAGCGCATTTAAAAAAAATGGTCCATCCTTTCTCCCACATATACAGTACTTCAATCTAACCACAAACTGATGCTTATAGAATTATGTCTGTCCATCAGTGGTAGAGATTTTTCAGTGACTCTTTCTGCAGTTACACCATTAATTCAGCTGATTTGTTCAAAAACACTGATCCAGTCAGGAACGAACCAAGTAACTTTTCTTATAAGTGAATCATTGACTCGTTAAATAAATATTCCAGATTAATAAAGGGTGTTGCACACCCAGCCTGATCTCACGGCAATTCGTACATATTTTACAAGGTGGCTAATTCATACGAATTCGTACGACCTCACTCGTACAAATTCATACGATTTTTGCTAAATTGTACGTATTTACAAGTTGCCAATTAGTATGAATTTGTATGAATGACCTACACCTAACCCAGCCCCTAAACCTACCCATCACTGAGGTTTACACAAATCATATAAAATCGTACGAGTGAGGTTGTACGAATTCGTACGAATTAGCCACCTCGTAAAATACGTACGAATTGGTCGTGAGATAGCGTTGGCACACCACATGTGTCTGGTGGATGACACAGATAATCCTAACATGTGAACACAGTACATTTGATGTAGTACTTTTTTGTCCTGAAATTATACTAATGTATAAGTTTAATTTCATTAATATATAATTTATTGTTTTTAATAAGAAAAAAGTTTATTTCAATAATGAACAAATTGGTGTTAAAATATATACAGTGCCCTCCATAAGTATTGGAACTGTAAAGACAAAATTGCTCTGTTTGCTGTGGAGTCAAGACATTTGCAAATATGACTAAAAGATGAATATGAGACAAAAGTACAGAATGTCACATTTTATTATTAGCTGTTTCAACACATACATGTTTTGCCAGATAAAAAGTACAGCACTTTTAGAGTTCATCCCACCATTTGATGCGAGCATAAGTATTGGGACAGTTGAATTTAAGGCAGATTAAAGAGATTAAAAGCTATTATTTTGTTGCAGATCCCTTGCGTACAATCACAGCAGTGAGTCTGCGTCTCATAGATGTCACCAGACTCTTGGTCTTATCCTTTGAAATGCTTTTCCCAGCCTTTAATGCAGCCAATTCCAACTGTTGCTAATTTTAGGGAGTTTCTGCCTTTAGTCTCCTCTTCTTCTGGTGAAATTCATGTTCAATCGGATTTAAATCTGGAGATTGATTTGGGCAATCTAAGACTTAAAATTATTTTGCTTTGATAAACTCCTTGACTGAACTGGCAGGGTGTTTTGGGTCATAGTCCTGATGCAATGTGAAAGGCTTTCTGATGAATCTGGTGGCATTTTCTTGAATATTGGTAGCCAAGATGGTTTTGTACCCTTCCAAATTCATTCTGCTGCTGCCATTATAGATTAAGTCATCATTAAAACTGAGAGGGCCTGTTCCAGAGACAGCCATGCATGTCCATGCCATGACACCACCTCCACCATGCTTTACAGATGAGGCTGTATGCTTGGGATCATTTGCAGTTCCCTTTTTCTCCACACTTTTGCTTTCCCTTAGCTATCACTTAGATAAAGGTTCATCTTTGTCTCATCTGTCCATAAAACTCTGTTCCAAAATTCCACTGGCTTTTGCAAACTCTAATCTTGCCTTTGTATTTTTGGAGCTGGTCAGAGGTTTGTATTTTGCTGTGTAGCATCTGTAATTCTGTGTCAAAGTCTCCTAAGGACAGTAAATTGTCAGAGCATCACCCCAGCTTTCTGGAGGTTGTTGGTGATTTTAGGGTTCATTTTCACAGCTTTTATGATTTGCCTGTCATCAACTACTGTTGTTTTTCCCAGCTGATCAGGTCGTTGTTGGCTGCTGATGTCTCCGGTGGTCTCCAAACTGTTGATTTCTCCATGCCCTTTGTTATTGCTATATATTTGTCATTGCTATAGCTCTGATTGACTTCCTCTTTTCTTTTAGCATCCAAATTGCTTGCTTTTCTCTCAGAGTCAGCTCCCTCGTCTTCATCTGTTTGTGTGTGTCGTCATCAAATGCAAGACTCAGAACGCAGAAGCAATGGATATAACTGAAACGACACATTCCCTGCTTTTAATATCTGAAGAATTAATGCAACAGGACACAGCTGGTCACTCAGAAAGACCTATGAGGCAACGGTTCCAATACTTATGCTCACATCAGATAGGGGGATGAAACTCTAAAAGTGCTGATCTTCTCAGCTGGTAAGACATCTATGTGTTGAAACACCCAATAATAAAATGTGACATTCTGTAGTTTTGTCTCATATTCATCTTTTAATCATATTTACAGATTTCTTGACTCCACAGCAAACAGAGCAATTTTGTCTTTACTGTTCTAATACTTATGGAGGGCACTGTATATTCAAGGTGGTAGACATCCATAGTTGTCCCTGTATCCCTGGCCAACCAGTTCCACATTCTGGGTCCCATCTAACCCAGTTACATAAGCAGCCCCGGTCCTCCTTTTACTAGAATACTGAGTGTCAAATTTAGTTCCAGTGTTTATGAATTACTAATATGTGCCCTGCAGGCTTTCTTCTTCCATCTATAGCCAGCAATGAACATGAAATAGAAGTAAGAGATGGAAACAAACGGGAGAACAAAGAGCCACTGATTCACGGAACATTATTGATGGCAATTTATTTATTTTTTGGCTGGATGTTTCCTACCATACTGTGGTCCTGTTTGTCAATAGATGTTGCATTTACAGAATTTGGCAGTGGAACCGCTCTGAATGACTTTGAATGCTAAAGTGGCATTAATTTTTTCTCTGGGTTAAGTGTTTAAGTCAATAGATGTGCTAGATTGCCATGCTAGTGAGTTGTGTATTCATTCTCTTGAAAATCTCAGCTGAAAGCATCATGCATCAGATTTCACATCACATATTTGGACTCTATGAACTCAGTGCTTTTCTTGCCTGGTTATTAAACTGACTGAATGCACCTGGACACCATTTTAAAAAGCTTTTCCCATTTCAGGGCTCTCTCAGTATGAATAAATATAATGGCTTACTGACTTCAAATGAAATGTTAACTTTCTACAAACACATTTGGCAGATTGGCTTTATGGATTTGTAAAGGTTAAATTTTCTCTTTAAATATACTGTATATATTTATATATATTTTATCTCAGTAATAATATACAACTGGATTCTTTGTCTCTAAGCTGTCTAAACTTCTCTTTAATCATATCTAAGATGTTTAGTTCGTACCCTTCTAACCTAGACTACTAAGACATTGAGCTACATTTCTCATATATTCTTTTTGATGTTGTCAAGATTGTGTTCTCAGTGGCGTTGCCCTCCTCCTCAGTTATGTTACTTCATACTCTGAATTCTCAGCCTTCCTGTCACAGATGCTGCCTTTGAAATGGATTTTCTTTATGTAAAGAGCGGTAAGCACTCTTCTCGCTGCGGGTCATTGAACAGGTGTGAGAATTAAAGCATGCAAATATTCAATGTCGTCGTAATTTCAGAATAATAATTTTGGGCTGAACAGAAATTTCTCAGCACAAGGTTCAGCATAATAAATTTGATTTATGCTGAAAAGCTGAGTCATTTTAGCTGATTTGATTTTGTATTAAAGCAGCAGTTTTGCTTCAGGGTTCAGATTTTATATTGGACATCAAGATTTCGACCCAAGACTTTTTTATGGCACAAACATGAGCAAAAACAGCATGTGATATTAAAATTCTTATTAATATTAAAATTCAAATTTATTTGCACTTTAAAAACTGCACTGAATACTTGTTAGTGTGCAAAAGTAAATAATATCAGATTTAAACTTGTACGCGTCAGTTATTATTAGCAATAAATATTGGAAATATTAATAAATTGATTTTGCATGAACTATAGGATATATGCACAATTATTAATGTGATGTAGGCTGAATGGGAAAGAGAATATGACAATCTTTTTGTTCTACCATATAAAAGTTAAGCCAATTTATTTAGATATTCTAATTACACATAATTCAATTTTTGTTGCATTATAATGTTTATAGTTAACTTTTTCTGTGACCATATTTTAGGTCGCAACTGAGCGGTTGTTAACTTGTTTGATCAAAAAAAAAAAAAAAAGGTTCTAAAAAAAATGAAAAAGTTCAACAAATAACAAAACAGTTTTTAGTAGCATGACCAATCTTTGCTGTACAGCACTGCTCTTAAGAAATTACCTTTATTATCACCTTCCACACTTACTTTATTATAGCACAAGTATTTGTCTTCTTTAAAAAGACATATGCTTCTCTATACAATACATCACTGTCCGATAGTGCACCTTATTGTGTTATGCATTTGCTGTTCATTATTTGAATGAGAATTTATGTGAAGCTAAATACAATTACGCACTGATAGCCTAACTCCTAACATAATCAGTGCAGTAAACCTGTGAGCCAGTGAGGTACATCCCTGCCTCTCTGCCTTGTATTAGATTAGAGCCTATTGGTTGCCGAATGTGTTGCTACAAGTTATCAAGGCACATCAGATTTCCCCGGCCCTCAAGTCTGCACTTAACCATTGTGACAGAGTGGAAAAAGATGCTTTTACTATAAAACCGGAAAGAGGTTGTTTGAATCTTAATGTGACTAAAGCACACTTCTCAGTGTGACAAGGAGAAAAAAATTAAGAGAATCCCAGAAACTGGGAATGTGGAAATACACGCAGCTATAAAACACATTCTCGGTTTCGGTTTTATTGAAATAACAGCAAATTTGCATGTCTGGTTGAATTGAATTGTCTTTGGAGACCTTGAAGGCTGACAGGCAAGCGCGTGTAACAAGTTGTAGAGCAATTTGTGTTGCTTGGTTTGAGTTCTCAGTGGTGCGATTACTCCTTCTGACAGGTCCAAATAAAGACAGATTGAACAAACATGTTGGAACTACATCACATGACCTGAGCAATCCAATCAGATATCAGCATCATGAATGTTCCTGTAAAACATATATGCGTGCATGCATTCAGAACTTCACTCCTTTGGAAAGTTGTGTTGGCTTTCATAAAACCAATAAGTAGTATCTTTTCAGAATGGCCGCTTTAGCATGAAGTGCTGTAAAATTGCTTTTCAGATCTGACATTTGAGTGGCACAATAGGCAAATTGCCATTTTATATTACAGCTGGACGAAAGTGTTTCACACAGATTGAAATGCAGAATTGTGGCCCTGACCAAATTGGCGTGGAGTTTGATGTGTGACCGTCCTCCTTTTCTTGTCACAAACATCAGCCCCCGCTGCCCTTCCTCTTATGCCTCAGTACATCCGTTGACATCTTGCTTTTTGTTGTTTTTCCATCCACAGCCGTGAATCTCCTCAGTCAATATCATTCCTTTTAACCCCGCTCCCGCAATATCTGAGCATCTAAATCAATTGTCAGATTATTTGATAAGAATGTAATCAGATCTCTCAGAATTGGGCTTAAAAAAGACAATGCCCTTGAAGAGAACGTAATTGGAGAGGAATGTCTAGCAGTAGTATGATTGATGTGGGTATTGTGCTTTTGTTGATAACTAGCAGATTGAAGATTGGATAACAGTCACTGTTGACACTTCTCTTTCACTGAAGCGACAGTGTCCCACTTTCCTCATAATAGAATACAGCAGGTTAGAACTTTTGCTGTAACTTTCATAAAGTTAAACATTGCACAACTTTATTTTTTTTTATTATTATTCTAGGTTTTGTTTAGTAGAAAAACTGATGGCAGTGTTGGGAGTCTCCTAAGTAGGTCTTCACAAAAATGAATTTTGAGGAAACTCTAATAGGGAACCTGAGGTAAACAGACTTCTGCCCAATTACAGGGCAAGTGACGAGACTAAATAAAACTCTCGTATGGAACATTGATCTTTCCGGGCAGAGGTGAAGGCCTTTCAGTCTGACTGAGAGTCAAGGATAGACATGTTCTCAAATATATAGTAAATATATCCAGAAAGATGATAAGGGATGGAAATTGGGAAGAATTTAACAATTTATGTTCCTTATGGCTAAATTCACGTAACAAGCAACATACTAAACAAATAAATTGATTTATTTAATTATATATATATTTTTTTAATATTTATAAAATGCTACTGACAGAACACATCTTTAACTACACATGGCCATATAAATAACTAGTCAATATCAATACAGTTTATTTAGATGTGTTTGATTCATTAAAAAGAGTATAATTTATTTAGGAATCAGACTACACTGATTGTGCTCTCTGTCTTTGAAAATAATTACTAAACAGAACTGGCTCTTAGGGGTCTTTCATTGTGTAACTGAACTACAATGGCCACGCTTTATGTTTTTGATTTATTAAAAAGAACCCGCAATAGTCAGTCATTCTTGAGTTGGACCAATATGGATTTGCTGCATGTTTTTAACTAAAAATAACCTGCTCATTAGAATTATTCATTTGGGAACTGGACTAGTTGTGCTTTATGCTTTTGATTTTCTAAAAAAAAAAAAAGCTGATAGTCATTTGTTCTGGATTTGGACTAATATAGCTGTACTGTATGTTTTTGATTCACTAAAGAGAACTAGCTTATAAGTGTAATTTGTTCATTGCCTCACACTGTGACTATCAAACAGTAAACAATAGAAAACATTTTCACCTTTTCTAACTCTACTACTCAAAACAATGACTCACAGTCACAACATTTGTTTCCTGAACTGTACGCTATGTACCCGAAACACATTCTCTTTCAGCAGCTTCATGCTGTATTCCATGAAAGTATGACAGTAATAACATGATATCTTTACCTGACATTTACCTGATTTACATGGAATCTGTATATGGGACTACACTGTAGACTAAACATTATGCATAAACAAATCATAATTCAGTCATCTTCAGATTGTCAGTGGTGCCTCAGAGGTCTTTTGGAACACAGTTATAGACCTCATAAATAAAACTCAGTCATGCTAAATGTTTTTCTGTACGACATCCTGGAAGATATTTCTCAGTACCTCAGTAACAGCCCTACAGGGTTTGTCTAATTAAATTTGCTCTCTAATTAACAAGCTGAGGTATGTGCTTTTTTAACTCAGAGCCAAATTGTTTAAAACGACAGAAGATATAAAATAGACATTTTCGGTTTCACTTTATTTTGATGGTCCCTTTAACACATTCTATTGACTATAAGTAATGTTGCACCTACATTTCTACTAACTCTCATTAGAGTGTTAGTAGTGTATTAGTTGACTGGTAGGGTTAGGGTTAGATTAAGTTGACACGTTCTTGCAAAGTTACTTATAGTCAGTAGAATATCTGTTGGGAGACCAACATAATAAGGAGTTAGTAGATATGAAGCAGACAGTCTACTAATACTCTTATGAGAGTTTGTTGACATGTAGTTGCAACATTACTTAGTGTCAACAGAATGTTCAAAAGGGACCTTCAAAATAAAGTTACCACATTTTCTATCAGACTTAGGTGTAGAATATTTTTGTCGACACCTCAGATATGATTCATAAACATTATTTTACATTTAGCAAATATCAAAGAAGATTAGAAAGATATTTGAATACATTTAAATGGTAAAATAAAATAAATAAAATCTACTTAACTTTTTGAAGTGAACAAATCTAACTCAAAACATTTGAGTTCATAGAGTACAGTAAATATAAAGTTCAGTCATGAAACTCTAGAAGCCACAGGTCAACAGGTTCTACCTCAATCTGATATAATCACATTATTATTCACATGGTGCAGCCAATTGGTTCTAGTTGCATCAGCAGCCAATGAGCTTGCTGCTCAACATTCAGATACTTGGCCGGTGCTTGCTGTAGCAGTTGCAGCATGCTTCAGAAACCCTCTACCTCCCCCAGCTCCACCTGTATAGATCTGCTAAGGGGTAATTTAATGTACGCGATATATGTGGGGTTATTTCATGTGTGTTATATGTGCAGCAGCAGTATTTATTACATGCTCACAGCAGCATGTCTGTGGATGTACTGGCGGGAGCAAGTCTCAGTATACTTGCTCTGTTGCAGATCTATTCTGCCAAGACCAAACTCATTAACATTTCCATGTATACTTCCATGCTAAACTTTCCGAGTTGTCATGACAGAACTTGTACTTAAAAATCTGATGTGATGGTACTTAATATAATTTAAATGCCATGTAATCATCTAATATATATATATATATATATATATTGCACATGGTGGACTTTCAAGGCATGTGTCAAACCATGCAAATGGCTGAAAGTATGTTTTCTAACCAACAAAACACAATAACAGTAACAATCAACAACAATTTTTGAGCCCAAACAGATAATTTTGAGTAGAGAATGAACTCCAGATTACATCAAAACAGTGTAAATAAAACTGGCAAACAATGAAACCATGCAAACGTATAAATTATTCATACCCTGATCCTGGGATTCTCGGAGAATACAGTACTCCATATGATGCCAGACATCATAATTAGTTTACCACAACAGTGTCCACTGCTTGTAAACAGCTTCATGGATTATAAAAAGAGAGAATTCACTTCCTGTTTGGTTGATATGTAACTTGTGAACAGTTTAGAACATCAAAAAGCTTTCAACATTTTTTGACAAGTCTAGCCTTAAGATGGTCTGTACAAAGTTTAGTGAAGACCTGTTGTAAGCAGTGGTTAAAAAATATGCATTCTCAAGATTCAAAACGTCAGAAAATCTAGTCTGGAAGTCAAAATCACTTTGATGGTGCAAGAGAGTTTGAGGGAACAACCTGCAAACTGGCATCAGGAATATTGAGACAATAATATTCCTGAGACAATGTCGCCTCTGGCTTGCTCAGTTGGGGATACTTAATTTCTAGCGATTATCGCCGATTTGATTGCACAGATACTATTTAAACTAAACTAAACAGAGCTAGACAATGACATCTCTGAATTCAATAATGAAATGCCTTTAACTGAAAATTGAAAATTGAGTGTTTAATCTTATCATTATACATTACTGACACTCTATCCTCCAATTTGATACTGTTAAGTGCTTTGACACAATCTGTATTGTAAAAGCGCTATATAAATAAAGGTGACTTGACTTGACTTGACAATAAGTATGCTGACATTATTACAAAAGATCACAAAGAATAAAGCAGGCGGGACTATTTTTAGGGGATTTGCCATGTCGAACACAAGATTATAATATTTAACACATCAAATTTAAAGTTTGAGTTAGACATGTAGTTTGAGAAAGGACTTTGTAGGGACTTATTAGGTCACAGATGATTAATTTAGGGACGTCTATGTGTGCTGTTGTGAGCGTGTTTTTGTGAAGTAGTTTTTCTAATCCCCTTGCGTTGAAAATGGCAGCATCTGACCCATTAACCGTAGTCAACCTAATTTTAGTTTTTCTCAGGCAATAGCGTGAGTGTCCTTCTTTGTGTCCAGAGGGACCGCAATAACACAGACCAAAAGGAGTGAAAAGGGCCAATGAAACAGTTTTTGCATATGGTCCTTTGGGCTTGACTGGGATTAGAGAAATTAGAATATTCCTAATGTTGGCCAATAACCCCATAGTGTCTTTAGGGAAATCAATAGAATTACAAAACAGACCAGGGTCTCAAATTAGGTCTCCCTTGGCAGTAGTGGGAATTCTGCTTTGACAGGTGGCTTTATGGTTAGTGCTCAGCCTTATAGACCTGGTTTCAAGACGTCGAGATATCTCTTGTGCAGGTAACTTCATATGTTTGTGTTCTGACTTTTTTTTTTGAGAAAGGCTATAGGGAAAAAGAGGACAAAAAGTTCTAACCAACAATTAAGAAGCAATAAAAACATCTCTCCCTTGTCAATTTGTATAATTAGTGCTATCATCCACTGTGATTTTCATGCCTAGTGTGTTTCTGAACACATTGTTCATCGGCATGATGGATGTAGGATGGATGTAGCATGATGGATGCATCTTGCCTACTCATTTCCCTCATGTCACAGGGTTAACAGCTTTTCTAGAGATGTTTCTCTAGATAACGTGCTTCCTGCTGTGGAGATTATTCATGCAAAATATCTTATTTCATCAGCATTCAGTTTCATCTTATCCTCACGTATATTTTCTCTGATTCATCCAATTTCTTTAGTTCAACCTCAGATTGCCTAACAATGTTTGGACAGCAGAGTTAAATGCAAACCACCTAAATTATATGTAATTAAATTGTCTTTCAAAGTATATAAAACATACCATATCCAAAGAAGTACTGTACTTAGCAGTGTGAAATAATATAAATTTAAATGTAATATATATGCAATTAGATGAGTCTAAATACAACATCAGAATACAAATCAATATTCTTTATTCCACATACATGTATTTTTTTCTTTTACTTTGAACTGTTTACAATCTAAATGATTCAACAACAAAATGAGAAACTACCACAACAAAGTCAGAATTGTTTACTAGGGAAGGAAAGAAAAAAAAAGTAATAATTAAAAAATGAATAATGGTAGCTTGACTGGAAATGGAGACATTTTGTATTTTGTACCAGATGAGGGGTTAAAGTCACAGAAATGGACAAGAGCACAACTAAAAATGGTGTGTTAATTAATGTGTATACTTGTAGCAAAATCATAGGGAAAAAAATCATGAATTTAAACCATTTCAAAATCTTCACCTTGTATTATTGAGTTTGAACGTAATGGCCTTTGTTAATAAATAATCTCTCTTCTTTTTTTCAGATTATAAACAAATATAATATTCTTCATATCAGGAGAATAACTTGGGGTAGACAAACGGCACACATGTTCCCCGGAGTAACATTTCACACCCGCTAAAGCCCTTTGTCCTCCATCCTCAAACAGTTTGAGTAGCGAGACGATGGCTTGATCACACAGTATTTCCTTCGAATCAAGGGAAATGTAAATTTTGGCGGTCATTGCATTTTGTGAACAATGCAACAAAAGAAAGTGTTTATACATGTTAACATACACATACATAACTGAGCATTACGTACATATATGCAGGATAATGAGGGAGAGAACAGATTCCCGATCATCTGTTGGTCGCTGTGAGAAAGCATGTGCGAGCCTCGGCAAATAAGAGTAATACTTGAATTTTACAAATCGGTTCTGTACACAATTTGTGTTGGAGTGTTGGTGAACATCCCTACCAAGAGGATTTCATACAAATTGAAAGTGGTTCATTATTGACACATATTATTCCCCTTGCGCATCCAGTGAAGTCCAAGCCTAACCAAAACCTGGACTGAATCTTAGGGACTGTTGATTTTCCTGGTATTGGTCTGAAGGAGTCCTGTTCCAGGTACCATTTGTGAAACATAGATCAGTGTAAATTCCCACTGGTATTACTTTCAATGTGTTAAATCATTTTCATGTTAAAGCGACGTGGCCCAGCACCCTGGTCTGCCTCCTCAGCGGAGGTCCCATTGGACTTTGAGCGTGGCACGTACTCAATATCAATGTTGTTTTTATGTTTGCCTTTTCCCCGACTCCATACAAACAGGAGCAAGAAGCAGAAGAGAACCACTCCTAGGAATGTGAAACAGCCCATGGCTGTAGAAACTAAGATAGTCTTTAGGTCCAGGCCAAAGGTCACATTGGGGAGGTTGGTACCATTGGCAGTGGCATTGCTTGTATCCGTGTAATGCTGGGTCCTGTTGGCATACAGCGAGCCCAGACTTTTCACTGCCAGTGATACCATAAGAGTGTCATTGCCTGCTGTGTTAGAGGCCACACACATATACACACCGTCATCCTGAACCTCCGCCGCCTTGATATCCAACGAGCCGTTGTTTTGGACTGTCACCCTGCCATGGCTCCTGTTGGTCAGGTGTCTCCGGCGTGGGGTCACCCAGGAAATAGTGGGTCGTGGGGTCCCCTCTGCACTGCAGTGTAAACGGGCAGACTGTCCCTCCTCCACGGACACCATCTGAGTCCGATTTTCTCTGATCTTCGGCTTGGTGCAGGTCACGTAGTAGGATAGAAGGGTCTCTTTGAACTCCTTGAAGGGGCGTCCATGGATTCCTTCCGGAGTGCTGCACTCGGGCTGGGTGTCACCAAAAGAAATGGAATGGCGCCTTTGCAGCAACCACATAAGTCGGCAGTCGCACACCAGAGGATTGTTGTTGATCAACAGCACCTCTAGGGCCTCGGGAGCATGGAATACACCCCTCTCCAGGGTATCAAGGCGGTTGTGGGAAACATTTAGCGAATGGAGCCAGCGGATGCCTTGGAAAGCGTAGGGTTCGATGGACACCAGTTGAGACCCAGCCAGCCTCAGCTCACGCAGTCGCACCAGGTCCTGAAGCAGGCCACCCTCCACTGTCCGGATACGACTGTAGGAGAGATTAAGGTGTGTGAGGTAAGGCAGGTGGCGAAGAGCCTGGTAAGGGAAAGAGGACAGATTGGTGTTGGTAATAGAGAGTGTGGTGAGGTTGAGGCCATGCAGAGAATTAGCAGGGACCAAATCTAACGATGGCCAATTGTCGATCTCTAGGTGACGAAGGTGGAACAGCTTCTTGAAGGAGTAGGGGTGTAGAGAGCTGATACTGAGGTAGCGCATATGTAGGCTCACCAGGTTGTGCAGGTGGGACAGGGCATCTGTGGGCACCACCGTCAAGTTACAGCGCTCCAACGTCAGACTCTCCAATGACAATAGTCCACTGAAGGCTCGGTGAGAAATGTAAACCAGCTCATTGTCTCCAACTTCTAATGACCTGAGGTTGCGCAGGTCCTGGAACATATAGTCCACCAGAATGACAACTTTGTTGTCACTGATATCCAGGTTCGTCAGGTTGGAGAGGCCGGAGAAGACGCCTAGAGAGAGGAGTTTGATACGGTTGCTCTTTAAGCTCAGTGTGTGGAGGCTGTAGAGAGAGTTGAAGGCTCCAGGCTCAACGTAGGCAATGATGTTCCCACTCAGGTCCAGTTCTTCTATGTGTGGATAGACAGAAAAGTCATCAGGGTTGACGGCCGGAATGCGATTCTTGCTGAGATCAAGGATTCGTGTCTCAGTTGGGACTCCATCAGGGATGGTGTTGTAGCGCTTGCGGTGGCAGATAACAGAGCGGCTCTGGGCGGAGCACTCGCAGCGGGCAGGGCAAGCCAGAGTGGAGCCCACGAACACGGCCACCAGGGCCAGCCCCAGCAAAGGCTGCCAGCAAGACACGGCTGTGTGCAGCATGACTCGACTCAAACAGTCCACCATACTGTCATGGCTCTGAAAGAAACAGAAAAACAAAAAGTTAGTATGTGAAATAACATGTTTTGGCATTGTATAAAGTCGCAAATAATATCCAGTTAGCGACTTAAGCGAAAAAAAAAAAAAAAAAAAAGTCTTAGGTACTTAATCCCATTTACCAATACCGGTTAGTGTCTTGTAACATTATATGCACAACATGGATTAATCTAAAACAACAGGAGACACCACTCAATGGACTTGATATGAATTTGTTTGTATTGCACATAAAAAACTAGCTGATCGGTGTAGCCATGCACATACAAATGAACACTGCCTCAGTTCTTGCTTGTGGGTTTGTATGTGCATGGATTGATTCTTTATTGTTTGCACATGAATTCACAGCCCTACGGGTGTCCTGCTGTTTTTCTTTCTCAGTCAGTTCAGTGCTTTTGAAGATTTGGACTTTCTCACCATTACAATTTCTGTGTGGTTTTGCAGTTTTCCTAAAGCTCTTTCCGAAATCTTTTTCAAAACATCTATGCTCATTAATAGTAGTATACAGTATTATACCTATTTGAAAGAGTTGTTCAAAAGTAATTGTTAAATACATATTCATTAAATGCTAATTTAATTATAAACATTCATAGAGTATGACTTAGAGAACAAAGACCATAAATTACACAATTAACTTAATATGGTCTTCGTTTCAAAGTGGACAGCAGCATAAATTATTATTTAGGCGTTTGAAAGATTTTGTTCATTATGTCTACAGAAAAAAACCATTTGCTTATCGGATTCAGCCTTGAACATATAAAAATAAAGTTTAGCTTTATTATTTTTTTAACTTTCAAAGAATATACATCTACATTTATCCCAGACAGTAAGCAGTGTCGGCCCAGATCCGGCCCACATCTGGCCCACATGGATTTCACATGGGCCAGATGTGGGCTGGATCTGGGCCAAACTATGTTGCTGTCTGGGATCATTTGTACAGCACAAACACATTTACAGACACAAGACAAATCAGAATTATAGTGATTTCCAAACTGCACCCATAAATATAAATAGTTGGAGGGCACAATCCTCTGGTGCAGACATTACAGATACAATTATGTAGATTACTACATAGGTGGAAAAGATGAGTAAATGATGCCTCAGAGGTTAATAAAACACATTTACTGCCTTTTTAGACATTCACCTTAATACAACCTCTGCACAAGACTCAAAACAAATCATAGTTGAATAATATCATTTTTGTCCTGACATCAACACTCAAATTCAGAATCTGTTTATGTATGTGAGCCCACCTCTAAAAGAGAAGCTGACTGCATTTGAGGCTAAACAAGAGCCAGATGACAATAAAACGTGCAACTTCTTGTTTGTAAAAGACCTGTACCGTAACTTGCGACCTTGATGTTGTACTCTTTCTGTTGCCACTCTTACCTGTTGCTAACGTTTGTCAGTTATTATTTTCAGATCTTCATAAAGGCCTTGATTTTATTCAACCTTTTTTAACTTTCTGTGGAACTTGGTGGTCTTCATACTCTTCAAAATATAATAACTTGTGTTACGACTCATGAAACAATTTCCTAGAATTCTTTGAAACAACTTTACTTCTTGGCTGACATCTTGTACATTTAACCCCTCCTCTTAATCAACCCGTCTCTATTGTGGGGACAACCAGCTGATGGACAAAATCAAGCACCGCAATCAAATATTTCTCATTGAATAACATGTTTAAACTGGAAATATATGTCAAAATTAGTTAAATGGGACGCAAACAACAATTCCTGTTGACTTTCGAAGCACTGTCAGTGTGATTACTCTTCTCTCTTGTTTGGTGATGTTTTTTTTGGCTCAGCATACTCAGCATTGTGTGAAAAATCTCACTGCAGTCAAGTCACAGTGGTGTCTGCCTGTGTGCATCAGCGAAAACAAGCACTCACACATGATGCATGTGGAGACAGTTTCATAAACGTCCTGCAGTGTGACTAAGTGTGCATGTGTTTGTTTCATTGTTTATGTAAATATGCAGTTTCACAGTCACATTTGAAATTGAGATGGCTGTTTGTAAGTTGATGCATTATAGTGTTGAAGTCATAGCAACTTTTGCACTGCATCTGGTTGGAACTTACTTCAAATTGTAGGATGTGCATGTCAATGTTTGACCTCTAGAGGGCAGGTTTGCATAATAGGGTGATTCAGAAAACCAAACGAGGACATAGGTAATAACAGATTTAATCAAAGGAGTGCCATTTATAATGTGTTCATTTGTAAATTTAGACAATATTTCAATAAACAATGTAATTTGAACATTTTATGAGCGCTAGATTAAAAATGAGCATTTTCCCTGCTTGTTTGCAACCTGTGCACTGTAAATTCTACATATGAAATTACAATACAATAAATGAAGAAAATATATCATCTAAACTAACATTAAAAAGATAAAACTTTGCAGCCTTCAGTGAACAGTACAAATGAATGAGTGTCAGGAATGCATAATGAACTAGAGTTTAATGACGTAAACATAATTTTTTGATTGTTCCTACGCATTTGGCAAAGATAAAACAATGTGATGTTCAAGTAGAAAATGCAAAAATGAGTATCTGCAAAGCTCAACGATGAGTAGTGTGTAAGTGTGTGGGTGTGTGTTGGTGAAGCAGACAGATTGTGAAACAGGTTGTGAAAAGTGCACAGACACAGCAGCTCATCTGGTGTGTCATTGGCCACACTAAATTTAAAGAGAGAAAAAGAGGTGCAGAAACCCCGCAGGCATAAAACACAGCCTGGTCGAATTTTTAAACATGTATATGCACTCTCATTATACGACGTGAAATGCCACGCATCCGCAGAGAGCAAATCGCAATTTTAGCAAATGTATACGGTCTCCTCTTGCACATAAACAGATTAATTGGGTGCGGGTGGTGGCGGTGACAGAAGACGTATACATGGGTCTAAATATTGACAGCATTTTCCCTCTACCAAGACAATGACCAGTGAAACAGAGCAAAAACAAATATTACACAACTCTTCCTTGTTTAGACAGAGTGTCTGTTTTGCCTGACCAAAATATATGCTAATCATCACAAAAATGTTATTTGGTGTCCTGTTTATTCTTGGCTTTATTAGCGTTGCCAATTATGCCCTGAAACCAAACAGAATAAAAATAAATGAGACTTAGTATGATAAGACGAGAACACATTCTCCCTCATAGCAGGCCTATGTTTAGATTCCCACAATGAGCAATTTGAAGCGTTAACCTTGTGTTGACACGCGTCTCCAAGTGAGCACAGTGAAGAAACGCAAACATGACATCACCGTGTTTGCATCAAGAGTCTTATTAGATGACAAAATTAGTCTTTCTTTCACTAACATGCATATACACACAGATACTGACAGACCAGAGTATACAAAGACGTATTTACACATCCAAAGACACTTCACTACTTCATATTTAATGAACAATTTGTACCTAGGTTAACCTTTCTTGATCTTATTGGTTATTTCCCCCAAGCTGAATTTAGATGCTTCTTTGTTAGCTATTCAATACTGTATTGATCTGGGAGAGTTATATATGGAACCAATTGGTCTTTTGTCAAATCCATACAACACATTTGTTCATGACTCATGCCTCATGATATTCACACATTTTCAATTCTTAGGTGGTTTGGATAGGCCAATTACAGCATTCCACACAATGGTTTGGATATATAAATATAGCTATAAATATAATGCTATATTTAAATAAATATGTAGGATTGGATGTGAATGAATAATTAGGTAACACTTTATTATAACTGTACGCTATGAATCATTAGGTAAGCATTAGTAAATAGTTAGTTCATCCTTTATAAAGCATTGTCCCAACATTAATAGTCATTAGTAAGCAGTTTATAAATACAGCTATACATGCCTTGTTTTTTATTTATTAGGCATATCTATTACAAAGGAGATTTAAAGGCTCAGTTATCTTCCTAACAGAAAAATCCAACAAACACAACACAGAGGGATATATCAGTCCCAACACAGGACAGAAATATATATTTTTTTCAAGATGCTAAGAATGAAACTGTACAACTGTAAACTTGATTTATTTTTTATTTATTCATTTATTTTTTAATGAAATTGCAGAGGTTTATTTTCCTTTTTTTTTATCAAGTGTACAGTTTCATTTTTTGCATCATGAAAAAATATTTCTGTGTTCTGTATGCCTCTGTGTTGTGTTTGTTTAACTTTTTTGTTTGGGAGATAAATGAGCCTTTACATCTGCTTTGTAAATGCTTTATAAGGTATAAATAGTCCTCACTTTAGATGAGCTCACAAAAATAGATGTCTGGCAACTACTAAATGTTTTATTACTACCTGACTTAATCATGAATTATAGCAGGAATATGTGTTAATAAAGCATTTATTAACACACTGAACAAATATTATCATGTGTCTAAATAATAAGATTTATAAATGGACATTTAAATAGCTTATTAATCATTTACTTACACTTTCTAAATGATCTTATGAACCACTGACAACTCCTAAATAACTGGTTTGTAAATAACGTAATCATTTAGAAATGTTAAATTGATCATTAATAAAGTATGAAAATACAATTATCAAACATTATATATATGCTCAAGAACAAAACATTTATAGCTGTATTTATAAAATGCTTACTAATGCCTATTAATGCTGGAACAATGCTTTATAAAGGATGGATTGACTATTTACTAATGCTTAATTAATTATTCATAGTGTGCAGTTATTATAAAGTGTTACCCCAGCTGTATCAAGCTAGGAGGCTAGCAAACCAATTTGTACAATCTCGTTTAAGGTGTTTGCTTCAACAAGTATATAACTGATGTTTATAGAGGAGAGGTTGAAAAATAAGAAGCATTGGTAACATCACCTGAAACTGAAACTCATTATGATGAAATTTTAAGACGACAACAATTACAACAATTAATCTCTTAGATTAAGATTTCGCCTCATAACATGTATAAAGAAATTAAATAGGGCCAATTTTGATATCATGACTTTAAAAGCTTGGCCATTTATTTTGCTTGCTATTCAATCTGCAAATTCATTTCATTTACTCTTCTATATGCTGACATGTGAATGCATGCCTGTTACATAGATAGGGAGAGAAAGATAGCATTTAAACACCTGGGACATGTATTTTGTCCCGACCAGGCTGTGATCGGCTTAAAGCATGTGAATGGTCCTCCCTAGCTCTGTCAACCAGACTAGAACCAAGTCTAATACCCTTACATGGGCTCTCCAGCATTTTCCGGTCTTTTGCCTTGGCAGTTTTAGACTTTAGATAACAAACTGGACTCCTGTGCAATCAAGCAGCAAATGCCATTTTAAGCCAGGATGTGCTCTATCTCCACTCACAGACTATCTTGGTCCTTCTGATGTGGTCCACCTATTATGATGGCCACACCCTGCAAGAGCCCTGTGGATATATATATTTTTTACTTCACCATTAGGAAAAGGCTTGATAGACACTATTTCTCCAAATGGCCATTGAGTGAACAAGGTAAAGAGATTATGGAATGGAAAATAATGTAAGCTCTGGAATAATTACACAAAATTAAATATAATCATGCGGAAAGAATGAGGTACAGCACGGTTGCATGCATGGTCAGTCCGATATTAGCATTTGAATGGAGACAGCTCTCAGTTTGGCACTTGTCCCTCCTTTTCTTAGCTACAAGAGAAGTTACAAGAGAGTTAATATGATAAAAAATATATAAATAATTACCTCACTAACTTTTTCTGTGTAATATATTCAATTCAGTATCCAAATAACTATTCGTTATATAAACCCTAAATATTCCATGTACATATATACTGTATGTACAGTACTTTTTACACAGTGGTTTGCTAAGACTTTGCTTAAGGAAACTGTTGTTTTTTCCCCCACTCACATTAATGCATATACACAACACACCTGCCTCAGCTGGACATAAAGCTTTAGAGAAACAACCACCTCACACAAACAGATGTGTTAGAAGTACAGCCAAATATAGCAAGTGTGTTTTCCTTTTCACACTTTTAGTGTTTTTCAGAAGACACCATGTTACAACAAAGGCAGTGAAATTTCCACCCTTGTTTGCTACATGTTTACTCTAATAATACAAACACATGAATTTCACAAACAATGGGTTTTTTTGGCCTACAGTAGGTTAAAATATTCCAGTAAATATAATCAGCATTGGCATGGACGTGTTCGTTTACCAGCTCTTTCCCAGTAGTAAGCTCAGTGTTCACATCAATATAATTGTTAACGTTATTAAATCATTGCTTTATTGTAATGAGTCTCATATCTTCTAACGATGCTACCCTGAAGGAAAGATGCAATTAACTCAGAGGTTAAAACAGAGAAAGGGTGAACATCTAGCCCTTAATGTTTTAGTGGGCTTGTGTGATATCATCACAGCCACTGGTAATGAGGAGTCAAAGAAGAATCCCTCAAAAGTTTCTTGCAGCTCATCTGTAAGTAGAACTCCACAGATCTTTATCAAAATGTCATCATCTAGGCTGAGAAGGTCTAACAGCCGGTTTGCAGTATAAGAATATTGTGATGTCACATCTATTAGCCACTTGTTGGAGGTTCAGTAATGTTAGCATTTGAGAAACTCTCCAGCAGGCTGTTAAACACCACTTGCCGTGGTTCAAAGAAGTGGACAGGAAACCCCAGCGGCCCATTGACCAAAATAAATCCATTCATCCTACTATTGATTCAGATTTACAAAGTGAGTTTCCACACATAACTCAATCACAAGCACCTCTGCATGATATATATAATGATATTTTCCCCATTTTAAATTCTTATTATCCAATGAAAGGTTAGATTTTTGTGAATTTTTTTAATAAAAGATCAAAAGGATTAACAATGCAGTTTAATTTTCATAGCCTTCTTTGATCATATTTACCAAGGGTGCCGATATTTTTGGCCATGACTGTAAATTGAAAATACCAAGATCAGATTGACTAATACAGAAATGACAAGTTCATTGATTCCCAAATACACAACCATTTAATCCAGTGTGACATGGCAAGTGGAATGTCATTTAATACATTTAATTTTTTTTACTAACAGCTGGATGCTTTGATAGCTAGCGAAATGCTTTTGTAAACACAAATATTTGTTTTCTAATATCTGTATTACTGAGACTTCACTTTTAAACGTACAAAATAATCTATATTTTAAATAAATAAAAAAATAATAAAAAATAATTTAATATTGTATATATTACTACTAATAATACAAATACTAATGAAATTAAATTGAAAAGCATGTCAGATAAGCACAATAAAAATTGAAGAATTTTATACAGTTTATTTTAAACACATTTATTCATGTCTTAATGGGACAGAACTGATAGGACGTTAAATTGCATCATTTTTGATGACTCTGCTTTTCTAAAGCTGTCTCTAACCTGGAGTTTGATTTATTTATCTGTTTTGTGAGGTGAATTTCATGCTGGGTAACAAAAAGCCCCAAAGAGCAATTTACAGTTTTTCACCACCCCACGTGAGGGGCTCCAATTGCTGCGGCAGCACAATCGGCCGCCCCCGCTGAGGAAGTGAGGTGGGATCAACATCTCTGACTGTGAGAATCAAAGGCAAAATCTGAAAACCCCACTAATTATGCCGCGACCAACCATACACTTCACATAGAGCTCATCAGGAGGAACGAGTCTGCATTAATTAGTGATAAAGCAATAGAGGAAGAGAGAGACACTTCTCTTGTTCCTCTCACCGATAACCCTCTGTTAAGAGTGCAGCCAAGAAGTAGAGTGAAACTCAACTGCTATTTCCTTACGCTCATTCTCTCCTTACTATTTGTTTCAGTGAAGCCTACAAAAAGTGATTTTTTTAAAGTAAAATTTTTAAAAAAAGTTCAAATAGTTCATTGTGTCAAGCATAATGGTATTCTTCTTAACTAATTGTTTCGAATAAATAGTTTCCATGAAAAATGAATCGATGAAATAAAAAAAAGAACCGATCAAGTCTAGCATGCATTCACATCCAGAACTCAAAAACCGCACATCACGTTTGGCTACAATACCTTTTTGGCATCACTCACATCAATGCACCAATTTAGTTTTATTTATTAAATATTGTAATTAAGTCATTATAAGATTTAGGGATAGGGCTACAAAATCTAATCAATCAACAAATTAATAAAATTGCTAACAATCGATAATGAAAATAAGTGATTTGGTTATCAATTAATCATGTTTGTGTGCAAATGCTAGTCACATCACTTTACAGTAGTACATTTCTGACCGAGCTGCTGTGGAAAAGTTGCACAAACCAAGTTATCCTATAGACATAAGAATCCTTTAAGCAAGTCTCTACTAAACTAAGACTTAATTCTGTAAATTATGTGTGCAATAATTCTGACTAAAATACACATTTTGTTATGTTAAATATAGGTAATAACAAGCTACAAAAGTAATTGAATTTTTATACACAAACAACTTTCACTCTTTCAAATTGCTAGTAATTTACACAGGCAATTACAAAGAACCAGCAACTAACATTTGAATTAAATGTGAACTTTTTAATTAGAAAAGCTGAAATATTTTCTGGATGTACTTACATTGGCTTCAGTTGTTTTTCGCTGAATCTGTTCAATTTAAAACAGAAGATGCTATAAATATAAATAAATATAGTTCTGGCTCAGTGTGTGGAGCTAACTAATTCAGCCTTTATGTGGGTTTTAACATAGTATCTCTTTTCATGTGGTGAGATTATTGAACTTACTTACATTTATGCTCACGGCAGAGCTTTCTTTCTATAGGGAACTATACTTCAGCGTAGTTCCCTACAGTAACTCCTTTTTGTATAAAGAGCCCTGCTGTGAGACTCGGAGGCAAAGTGAGGCTGGAACACATTTGTAGGTTTGTCTCTCTAGGAAGTCCTAAACAATGAGAATTAATGGCTTCTGGGTGCCATTCGACCACCATTCAAAATGATAAAGTCATAAGCACATTTTCCTCACGGTTGCTCAATTTAATATAATTCATCAAGTTAATGTGCTACATAAAATGCTGTTAAAAGAGGATAAACACACAGAAGCAGCTGAACTGGGGGAGGGAGCGAGACAGAGAAATGCAGTGCGCATGCAATACACTTCTGACTTGAATTACCTTTTAAAGGTAATAGTCAACACTTGAATGCTTGGCACAGCTGGTCCAGCAACACAGGCGCCGCACAAGTCACCTTGCACTCTGTTCTTAAATGCATTGTGATGGTGCAATTTGGAGTGGAGGGCCTCTTATGAACATCATGGCTTTCTCAGTGCTCCTCGAGAGATATATATCTTTGAGATACAGGAAGGCACTTTCCACACACTCTGGTGTTCCTATGACTTCTACTAAAGTAGTAGAGGAACAAATCCCATGTTTTATTGTGAAAACTATTATATATTTCATACATAAACCTAACTATACCTAAACATGAAAGGTAGCCAGTTTTAAAGACATCTAGAGCCTGCATTATTCATTTTTTTTGGTATTATTAACTGTATTATTATTATTATTATTATTATTTTAACTTTTTAATATTATAAAATTAGTATTTTGTTTTATCACCAAAAAGTGCTTTAATAAGCTTTGAACTATATTCATATTACCACTTTTTCTAACAGGATTTCAGAACCATCAAGTAGAAAATAAAACCGCTTCCAAGGTTGAGGATCAACATTTTCTGAAGGTTAAGCATTGAGTCTCAAAGAGTTATTGTCCTATAAACAATTAAAAAATAAAGATATAGGTGAGATAAAAAACAATTGTCCAATGTTATAGCATCAGCGGTTATGCTAATATTTCTCAAAGGAAGCATAAAAGCTGTTTGTAATTATAGACAGTAACAAAGCCAGCCAGCATATCCAATACTTCAGAAAATCTAAAAACGGAGAGGAAACAGATGCCTTCTGTTCTCAGCGTGAATACATTTGGAGAGTCAGCAGGAAGCAACAGCAAGCATGTGTATAGCCCGCGTGGTCTCAGAGAGGCTGGGGCCGTGTGGGAAGCTGAAGTGTGTGTTATGAGGTCGATGTGTGCACATTCACTCGCTCAAGAGCTTTAGTCATGAATGTGGGCTAGACTATATTAGGAATTCATCAGGGGTGTATGATCACAAACACTTGTCTTTTCCCAACAAGAGTGACAGCACAGGAAACTGACAACCTCCCCACGTCCCAGAACAAAATAGTACAGACCTGATTTGAATGCAGTTCGATTTTGGAAAGTTACATTATGACAATGAAGCCTGTGGTATAAAACAGTCTCCCTTCCCGTAGGATTTATGCACACGTGTGAGAAGAATATCTTTCAAATGACATCTTGTAGAGTATGAAATTACATTTCCGAAGGAATGCACTGCAAAAATAATGAAACTAGAGGCATCAAGCATTAATGATGCTTCAAAACAACAGCTCTCAAGGTTGCCTCCTCAAAACAAAACACCCGCTCCATATCTCTCTCCCTCTCCCACATCCTTTACTCAAGACTAAAATGAGAAACAGCCAGTTAGAGATATCCAATCCCATCCAGAGCCATTATCATTGCTATAAGAAGTGCAAATATTCAGAGAAGCTAATAATCAAATGAAAGGAGCAGCGTACCAGCTTTTTCCGTCTCTTCATCCTGCCCGAGCAGTGCCTTTGACAAGCTCTCACTAATCCCAGCTGGAATCCAGCTCAAACACAGAATGGTCCTCCATCTCCATCTGCTAAGGCTTCTCCTCTTTTCTCTCCTCCAAGCTCCCTCCCTCTTTCCCTCCCTCCCTCATTCAACCCAAACAGACAGAATACTCAACATAAACACAACCTTTAACCTTTAGTCGATGCAATTACAGTATAAATAGATGAAAACACCCACACTGTAAAAAAAAAAATAAAAAAATTAAGGCAACCAGCTTCAGCAGATTTTTGAATTTGCTCAATTTATTTTTGTGGGAGATTCTCAAATTTTTGTTGTATAAACTTAAAACGACAAGTTGAGAAAACTCAAAAATCTGCTGAAGCTGGTTGCCTTAACATTTTAAGTTGGCTCAACTTGTTTTTTTTTTTTTTTAGTGCATGCACACACCTGTGTTTGTGTATATATAGATATATAAAGAATTATAATATAAAGAACAAATAATAATAATAATAAATAAATAAATGAATTACATTTAGCTTAAGTATTGAATGCAAGCAGAAAACCTTTTTTTTTTTTTTTAAACCACAAACATTATTTATCTGAATTATTTTTTTTACATTTTACAGGTATTCTTGGTAAGCCTCTTTAATAGCATTATGAGTCAATGGCCTTCTTCAATTCAGGATGTCAGGCTGAAGTGTATGAGTGTCTTGTTCATCTTTTTTATGCATGTTGCTGGCATTAGAGACACTCTCTCTGCATATCAATCACTTAAACAGAGATTAGCATTTCATTTGAGAGCCATTACTGTAAAAAAAAGTTAAGTTAAATGTATTCAATTATAGTCCATCACATCCATGAGACAGCTGCTTTTTAATGATCCATGAATAATAGATATTAATTGTATCAGTAAGCCTGGATACCTGTGCAGAGTAAATAATAAGGTTTTATGCATTAACATGAGGACACATGTCTGCGGCTTAAGATCAGGCCCTAATATTTTGATCTGTTATGGCTTTGGGAGAGTGTGCTTTTTTCCAAAGGAAAGTAAATGAGGCACAGGGATTTTGGTGCTGAGATGACAATGACAGATGAATTGTCCTGTTCTCTAATGATGTCTCATGTGATTCTTCTGCATAAATTTGTGACTGATACGTTACAGCACATAGATTGCTGTACTTTTTCTAATGAGGGTTAGTGAGATGATCAACTTGGATGAACTCTAATGTCATATCATGCAGTATAATAAGGGCTGTCACAGCAGTTTGTTTTCATTCGTCATGTCTGTCATCAGTTGGGATGGGGTCACAAAATACTTTGCTACGAGTCGATATATTACAGCCAGTAGCTTTAATACAGTATGTGAAGGAAAACAGCTGCACCTGTCGCAAAAAATTCAGAGCTGGTGTGGTAAGTACACAGGCTTGCTTTTTATCTGCCATCTGTTGGCACTTCATTGACAGGGAACTTTCCCAGTGCTCAACATCACCACAGTAGAGCTCGGAATCACCATGCTGAGTGTTCAGCATGATGGTGATAAGCTGCAATATTAATGCTGTTTTCATTATTTGAAAACATGGAAAATAATATGGCCCTATGGCATATATACAATTTTACTGAGCTACTGCAAAATTTTATCTATTCCAAATCTATCTGGCATATAAATCTTAAATGCTTTTCCCAAAACTTTCAAACAGGGTTCTATGCAAGTTAATTAATTTGAATCCTGTTTACTACCTCCCTTTACATTCATTGCAAATGCAGGCATTCTCAAATCAGTTCTGTATTGTGCACAAACCTGTTCAATACTGCAGCATTCAGTAGGATCATGTGTTCCTGTGCCATGAATCTGTTAAAAACTGAAGCGTCGTCACAATATGGCCATCTTTCCCTTGTGTCTCTTAGTAAGAAGATTAAAAACAACCACTCTTTTTGAAAAGTGACTCAGTGATAAGACTGTAAGGTCTTCCACGCTGACCCCTGGTCCCTTAAGACACTTAAGAGGGACCACACATGGCTAATTCTCTCTGCTATTTTATAAGCAACGAGTTAATGAACCCATCAGAGGCTGAATGCATGAGTTCCTCCAACTCCTTTCTATATTTTATGTCTCTACCTTATTAGGTGGCAAGGAAGAGCCTCTCGAGGGAATTAGGTCCTATTTGCTGTCCAGGAGATTGATTAGTTATTGATTATACCACTGTTTGGAGACTGAAATGAAAACATATGTGAAAGAAAGATTATGGGCTGAATTTCCAGATTGCTGATCCTTGTCTTTGTAACTATTCGATCAATATGGCAATATTCCCAAGTTAATGCACCATGACAACCAGTGTGCCTGTGATTATGACTGGAAATCTAAAGCAATACACATTCAGATCCAATAGACTACGAGAACAAAGCTGTATTATTTTGTGCCATGCTTTAAAAAGTAGTAATGTTTGGTTTCAGAAAGCCCATACATGTTTGGAATGACATGAGGGTGACATAATAATAATAACTAACTAAAAATTAAAAATACGAATAAGTTGTAGTAAGGATGACTGTGACATTTAAAGGGACTGAAGATTAATAATGAAAGGTCGCTTGGATAAAGAGAAAATCTTTTAGTAATATGGAAGAAAATTTAAACCCAGACAGGGCAGTACTCAACTTACAAGAGAGTATTTGATGCTTGCAGAAGTTATTAAAGGGATTTTTTTTTTTTTTGAGTGAAGGTGGGGATCAACTACCATGCTATTTATTGTAATGTTGTTCACCCATACATAGCAGAGTCATTTAGTTATCTCTCCAATGTGATAATCTGTGTTCCCTATTGCTCTTTCTTATGTCTCTGCACTGTTCTTGCTCAGAAATGATCCTCAAATATGTATCCTTTTCCTTTTTTGGCCTAATTCTTATGCTTGCCTCTGGGTTCTTTCACATCTCTGTTTATTTTATGTGAGTGTGTGAGTGAGTGACTGAAGGAGCAAAAATCCAATATGAGGCAAAACAACAAGTAGTATGAAAAGCAGAGAAGTGAATATGAGCATTTAGAGACAAATGGTCAAAAATGAAGTGTACTTATCTTTTGTACGTCGCAAATTATAAATCCGTTTAAACCCTAGATAGTGTCCTTGAATATTGCACATTCTCTGCTATGCACCATGGAAATCGTAATTCTCCAGCCCTCTCGAGAATGTTTCAAAGCTCACGGTGTATAAACAGCGAACAAAGTTTCACCAGCCTTGAGCACTGGAGAAGTCACTCTGCATCTATCTATATATCTGAAAGAAACATGTTTAACCCTCAGCTGGTGGTTAGCTTTGTTAAAATGGTCACATGCTGAGATTCAGACTCTCAAACAGTCAAACATATCGGTTCACATGTGAAGAGCCGAGGCAGGTGTTGGGTCTGTGGGTGAAAGATAAGGTGGAAAAATGGGCTTCCCTGCAAACAAGCCCGTTAACAAGCCTTCTATCTCAGTCATTACCAATGGCACATTAGCGATTTCTCTTTCCTTTTCTGGCCATGCCTACTTTACTTATTGACTCCTGGACTGGCTTCATTAGATGGACCTGATAGGGTACGGTTTTCTCAGGAGTGAACTAAATGACAACTTCCAGCTTGCAACAAGAGAAGCCATGGATTTTTAAATGAAATGGATCACATTGACAGACAAGATGGATCAAGACAAAGCAGGAGAAACACAATGAGATAAGTGGGGGAGAGATTTGTGCCGCTCTTCACCATCTACCTTCATCCGTAGCGTCCGCCACATATCTCTCTTCACAGAGCCATTGCTTGTAAATGTTGGGCAGATAAACCTCTCCATCACCCTTAAGCGCATTGTTTTACTGTCAATCCTCTTTATCCTCCCCCAAATCCCTTCCCAATTATTCCCATTTTTTGCGCCTCCTGGAAACAGGCAGAAAAACGAGCCCCTTCCTTCCTGGCATATGCAAAAAATCCAGCAACGCAACAAGCTCGTCAGCATGCTTGTAATGACAGCCGCTCATGTCACAGTCCATCAAAATAACCTCAAATGACACAGTGGAATAATGTCTGCAGGTCTTCTTCCAAAAAATATAAGTACTCCTGTCTGTATGAAACTCATAATTGCCTGGTTTGGGACCCTAACTGCTACAGGATATGCAGCCATAAAGACCAATTCACAGAGGACAACGGTTGCCTTGGGGGCTCTTGTTTGTGGAAACTGTGCAGCTTTAACCTTGTTTTAACTCAAGAATAGTGTTTTACAGAGTCTAAGTAATACGCTTTGCTCATTTCTTAGCCACTTAAGATTCTTGCGCTCACTCGCTTTTGCCATTCAGGATCTAGCAAGCTCAAACCAACAATTCATTAACCGTTCTACCTTAAGTGTTAAGCTTGAAACTGAAGGACTCTTTTCAGGTGTGATCAGGGCTGGTCACTTCCCAACCGAGACTCTCAAATTGCTTTATTAAAGGACCTTAGGGTCCAGTGGCCTAATTACTGTCCAGATGGCTGGTATGCACAGAGTTAGTGATATCCCACAGCCCATCCCGTACTTATGTTTAATTAGCATTCTGCTTTTAAGGCCAACAGAGGGGTCATGCTGTGCTGATGATGCTCTGTAAAGAATCAAATGTTAATAAAAACGGAAATGACACAAAATATTTAAAAGGTAACTGTCAACAGTATATTCAAATTTCAAAAGTCTACAAAAAATGCAAATTTTTACAGAAAATGAAACCAATTTCCATAAAATCAAATCAAATAAAATAACATTTATTTATTAAGATTTAATTTAATATGCTTCTGCCACACCATGGCCTTGGTCCTCATTTTAAGGCATTTCCAACTAATACTAATAAAGCATATAATATAATTAATGTCATATTATTTTTGTACCATGGCTCTAACTTAAAGAAATAATTCACCCAACAAAGAAAATTGTGTCATCATTTACTCGTTCCAAACATGTATAAGTTTCTGTCCTATGTTGGACACAAAAGAAGATTTTTTGAATAACCAAACAGTTGTTGGTCCCCACTTACTTCCATAGTAGGGAAAGAAATAATGGAAGTCAATGGGGAACATCAACTGTTTGATTACCAACATTCTTCAAAATCTTCTTTTGTGTTCAGTACAAGAAAGAAATTATACAGGTTTGGAATGACATGAGGGTGAGTAAATGATGACAACATTTTTGGGTGAACTATCCCTTCACGTATTTTTTAGAGAACAATAATTTCAGTAAATATACATTATATGTCTGTGAAATATGCCTAGACTCTACCTTCAATATATTTCCATGTCTAAAGCCAGTATTTTATTTTTTATTTTTTTCACTTTACATTGAAGAATAAAGGAGTAATGGTTTTATATATAGGTAGGTCAACAACTCCTTGCTAAGTTATGACTTCATACACCAGATTAATAATAATAAATCACCTAGTGTAGTGACTCAAGTTTACACAGTGCTGCTTAAAAAATAAAAAATAAAATAAACAAGACCACATGCTGGGCACAATGAGGCGGTCAACTCCACTTAGCTTTCAAAGAAAGCAAGAGTTAAGCCATCGGTGCCTGCAAAAAATATACTCTACGGATTTATAAATGCAGTTTAGAGTAAGCATAGAAAAGTGCCTTTCCTAAATGGGTTTCGGTCTCTTAAGACTCCAAACCTGGTTCACATTTACTGCTCATCAGGATGGAATAGGGCTCTTCTCCACACAGAGCTATCCGCAGACCCATCTCGCTTTCATCTGAATTGAAAAGAGCTCAGCGAGCAGCAGCAAGAGAGAGCGCTTCTCGACAATCTGTGCTGTGTGCTCACCGGCACTATGGCACATCTAAGCAGGTGATGGGAACTGAACCATTTCAAAGCAGAAATGAAGTTGGCACTGGAAGGGAATTTAATAAGTTGCTTGAAGTTCAGAACAGGACCACATCATGGACCCCTGCCAGGCAGCGGCCCCACACTGTAGTGTGTGCAGAAAACACCTGGGAAAAGTTGGAGCTGTGAATTTCTCATCAACAAAACCACAGCCAAGATTGAGGATGTGTGAGAAACAGAGGACCGATTGACCTTTATCTGCACAACGAAGCTAAAATAGAGCTTCACTGTAAAGGAAGACTACTATCTCTTTCTCACAGTGCTAAATTGGACATACTGTATATCACAAGAGTCCCAAGAGCCCCATTAACATATCCAAGACATCTTATTGTAGAAGTGAGGGGCTTCAGACGTCACCTCACTTGACAGACGCTATGTGCATTTTGCTTGCATAATAGGATGAGGACCTCTCCAAAATACAGCCCCATTTTCCTTTATGCGGCTATCAAATATGATCTCATTAGTATTCGTACAGACTTGTATATAAATGGCAACATACAGTGTAGTGAAAGCATCTAAAATATATGATATTTGTATTGACTATATTTATAATAAATGAGCTCAAACATGTTTAAGCCATAATGTGCTTTTAATGCATCTAACACTTTTACTTAATTTGATATTATAATGGTTTCTAATGAGAAGTTGTAATCAGTGTGAGTGTAATGATTTGTCAAAGTTGTAAATGAAACAAAGGTTATTGGAGTAAAAATACTATTTTAGTCTTTCTTCGTCAAAATTTAATTCATTGTGTTGTTTGCCATTTCTCTTTAATATTTATGAAATTTACTAGCAATTTCTAAGTGAAAATCGTTTCTACACCATTTTTTTATTCTGTGTATACAAATCAGTAAATGAGTAAATTAAATGTGTTGATGTTACACTGCACCACTGATGCTGTTTCACTTATATTTCATTCTTGGAACTTATCATTATTAGTCCAATTAGGATTTCATTTACATATAAATTAGCCCTTAAAAGGTCTTTTTTCTCGTCATCTAGTGAAAAATGACCCCCTGGGACATGGTCTGATTATTGGACGTTCACATTTATATGGATATACCTAAAACACTGAAACATAATGAATAAGACATAATGAAGTTCTCATGCTATTCTTCTAGCACTATAATTTTAATAGCAAAATATCTCACCACTCACTGGCATGTCCAGGTCACACTCAAAATCAACATTTCATGTATGGTTTAAAACGCAAGTGTCATTATCTTTTGCCGCAGGATAGCAGTTCTTCAGTATTTTGTAATTTTTGCAGGGATATAATATGAAAATTGTGCAAAGAAACATTTATCTCTGGCAACATTATTAAAAGTGAAAAAACAGGCACAATGCTGATACAACCAGATATATATATATATATATATATGGGTACAATATGCATCACAAGACTAAACATGCATCATTGTTTTCAAATACATCCGTTTTCACAGTGTATTCAAAAAGCTTTTTTTTTGCAAGACAAAAAGCCTTCTCAGTATGGACAAAAGGACAATTTATTTTCAAATTTATCTGGATTTTTGTGGACGTAGCCTTAGTCACCTCTACCACAATTTTTGCAAATGTTCCAACAATTTCAATTTTTGTACATTTTGTAAGTTTGTGTTTTCAATGTCTAAATGTAGAAAAGCACACTTACTTAGCACACTTACTTTATACAAACGGTTATAAAATATCGAGATTATCCTGGACTATCAGCCTCATTCTACAGTAAAATGACCAAGGCATTTCTTGTTGCAGAAAGGATTATGAAATGGACTATGGAAAGAGAGAACAAGAGAGAGTGAAAGGAAAAGAGAAAAAGATGTGGAATCACATGATTATATTGTGAGGCATGTGAAGTATGCAGCACATCCTTAGTCTTAACAAAGCATGTGTGTAAGGGGATTCCACGGTTCTGTGGAGAGCATTACTTTGAAGCCTTCCATTTCACAAAGATGGAGTGTGTGCGGAAACTTATGGTAATAGCTTGTCAAGAATGAGAAGCATGGCTGAAGTGCTGTCCCCTATTGTTAACAGGGAGAAATTGAGGTACATTTTGGGACGGGGAAGGTTCCGGAAATTATTCCAACCACCAGAGACAAACAGCAGGAGTTTCTATTACACCCAAAGCCGTAATGCACTCTAATAGCCATGTAATGACTCCAGGATCCCTTTAACATTGTCTGTGTAGCCACCATTTCCCCTCTCAATGTCACTCTCTTGTTAAGCCTTTTGGACCTTTCAAAGCCTTCAAATTCATTAGGGGAGTGTCCTAGGTCCAAATCTTCTTATTCTTCTAATTTTATTTTGTTGAATGGGTCGATTAGAGTGTCACATTAAACCAGAGCACTTGGAAGCCACACAAATACAGTGGAAAAGCTGATAATTGAGAGAGAAACGGCCCATATTTGCAAATGCACAGCTAAAAAAAGGGAGTAAAAGAAAAGATAATGTGCCCTTTCTTTAGCAGCCTAAAATTCAGCTTCCATTACTTAAAAAAATAAAATAAAATATGCAGTTCACTTTTATGCATCAACGATTTTGTGCACCAAAAGATGCATGAAAAAACATCCTTATTATACCTTGAAGAGGCATACATAAAAGATGCACTTAAATATATTTATACCATACTTTTCCAACCTGATACCATGATGAAAACGTACCTGAGGGAACTTATTCGCAAGAAATACGTAGCACCATGACATATTCAATGTGAAATGTCCACTGAGTGGCAATAAAAGAGTGTTTTTTTCCCCCAGAGCAGATGAAAATACATATGGTACGTTTTATGTGATGTTGGTTGGACTTGAAATGTCCGTTGAGTGGCGCTATAACTATAATGCTCCATGACGTTTTAAAAGAACGTACCATCCGCACTACACCTAAACCATAAATGATAGTATGAATAAAGTCCATTGTGACATAAAAACGCAATTGCAAGCATTTAGCTAAGTCCAATTCCTTGCCAGCTGAGCTACCAAGCAAGCTTGTTATTTCCGGAAAGCAAAACATATGGAGCTGTAATCATAACTGTGTAGGAAAATGATTACAAGTACTCGCTGTTATACTGCCTCTAGTGTTCATGTCTGTTGGAAACTGCAGTGATGTGTACTTATTGCTACGTATTTCGCGTTTTGCAGAAAAATTCCCACAGGTACGTTTTCGTCATGAGATCGCGTAGTTCTTGTCATACAATAAAATAATTAGGACTTGCCATACTGTATAGTACTATAATGTGTCACGGGGCCCTGGATGTAAAAATGGGACCTTTTGTGATCCACATTTCATCCTTTCAGATGTAGTTTAAACCAAGCAAGACAGATGGACAGACTTTGTTTCTAAAGCAGCCTGGACACCATGTGCAGCCACTCCAACAAAGTCTCTTCTCAACTCATCAAATTCTCAAGGTGTAGCCGAAAGCAATTACAGGGAGGTTGGATGGGAAAGCCTAGTGAAGCCTTCCCCACCCGAAAGCCCCCCCATCCACACTCTCACTGGTCCTAATAAGGCCTTGCCTTCCAAACAAGATGAATCATGTTCCACTTTTCTCTGCGCCTCAGCACTTTGTGGTGGTCTCGCAGTGTAGCTTTGTAGCCTTATTAGCCCCTACAATGTAATAGACGAGCCAATAACACTTGGGTTTTCTAAACTCCACCTGGAGCTATTGTGAAATAAAGGAATGGGATAGACATGGAGCCCTGCAGGGTGTTTATCACAGTGTTTGCTAATGCAAATGTATGCTTCTTGTGCCAATACAACATGAACTCAATGAGCAAGAGTAAAGATTGATTTGCAGGTGAAATTGTGAACATTTTGCACAAACCTGCTGAAAACAACATCTTAGACCAGCCTATGCTTGTTTGCTGGTCTTAACTTGTCTATAGATAGATAGATAAAAAACAACAACAACAACAAAAAAAAACTTTAAAGTTTAACAATAATGACAATAATGTTTTTCTCTTTTCCCAGAAATTCTGGAGACTAGTTTATGATTTATTAATTTATTTTTAATTAATTAAAAACAGTGCAATCAAATGAATTAGTGTTGTCAAATGATTAATCCTGATTAAACACATCCAAAATAAAAGTTTGTTTACATAATATACAGGTGCATCTCAATAAATTAGAATGTCGTGAAAAAGTTCATTTTTTCTTGTAAGTTATTTCAAAAAGTGAAACTTTCATAATGACCATCCCTACAGTATAAATTCTGGGTATCTCTTGTTCTTTGAAACCACAATAATGGAGAAGACTGCTGACTTGGCAATGATCCAGAAGACGATCATTGACGCCCTTCACAAAGAGGGTAAGTCACAGAGGGTGAATCACAGAAAGGTGTGGCTGTTTACAGAGTGCTGTATCAAAGCATATTAAATGCAAAGTTGACTAGAAGGAAGAATTTGGGTAGGAAAAGGTGCACAAGCAACAGGGATGACTGCAAGCTTGAGAATACTGTCAAGCAAAGCTGATTCAAACACTTGTGAAAGCTTCACAAGGAGTGGACTGAAGCTGGAGTCAGTGCATCAAGAGTTACCATGCTCAGACGTCTTCAGGAAAAGGGCTACCAAGCCACTTCTGATCCCACGACAATGTCAGAAGCATCTTACCTGGGCTGTAGAGAAAAAGAACTGGACTTTTGCTCAGTGGTCCAAAGTCCTCTTTTCAGATGAAAGTAAATTTTGTAATTGTAATTTTTAAGTCCAATGTGAAGTTTCCACAGTCAGTGATGATTTGGGCTGCCATGTCATCTGCTGGTGTTGGTCCACTGTGTTTTCTGAAGTTCACAGTCAACGCAGCCATCTACCAGGAAATTTTAGAGCACTTCATGCTTCCTTCTGCTGACCAGCTTTATGGAGATGCTGATTTCATTTCCCAGCAGAACTTGGCACCTGCCCACACTGCCAAAGGTACCAAAAGCTGGTTCATTGACCATGGTGTTACTGTGCTTGATTGGCCAGCAAACTCACCAGACCTGAACCCCATAGAGAATCTATGGGGTATTGTCAAGAGGAAGATGAGAGACACCAGACCCAACAATGCAGATGACCTGAAGGCTGCTATCAAAGCAACCTGGGCTTCCATACCACCTCAGCAGTGCCACAAACTGATCACCCCTATGCCACGCCAAATTGAGGCAGTAATTAAAGCAAAAGGAGCCCCTACCAAGTACTGAGTACATATACAGTAAATTAACATACTTTCCAGAAGGCCAACAATTCACTAGAAATGTTTTTTCTATTGGTCTTATGAAGTATTCTAATTTGTTGAGATAGTGAATTGGTGGGTTTTTGTTAAATGTGAGCCAAAATCATCACAATTAAAAGAACCAAAGACTTAAACTACTTCAGTCTGTGTGCATTGAATTTATTTAATACACGAGTTTCACAATTTTAGTTGAATTACTGAAATGAATGAACATACTCTATATGCAGTGGTATGTTTTTTCGTAAATATAATGGTATATTAGTTCAAATAATTGAGAAATAAAAATCTACCACCCTTTGAACTCACTACATAAATCAAATCCCAAACTGAACATCTCAAAACGTCATTCACAAAGGATTAATTCCTTTCAAGGACATGTATGTGTGAATTAAGATCTCACGCTTCGACTGTAACAACGCTATCCTATTGATGCCCGATATCTCTGCTGAGCTCTAATGAAAGTGGCTAAAAATATCAGCGCCTCGTCAATATCTCACACTTCCTGCGAATGCATCTTTGCCCGTCAGGAGGTGAGAGCTCTGTGACATTGTGACATGCTCAAACACACAGTCCACAATGTTAATGCCAACAGACAACTGCCACTTAGTCCTCAGGGTCAGATTTGACTCTGCACACTTGCTTTGAGAAGCACCTTCAACAAACCCCTGTTCTTATCCTTCCACGTCACATTACATTACATGCGGCACAAGAGAAAAATCAGTCAACAGAAAAGTGCTTCCGAACGTCTGCTAACAACTTCAAAATCTCTTTCCCCTGAACTGCTATGAAAGAAAGAAACTTTTAATTAGTTCTTAAAGATTTAGTGCAACAGACTATGTGAAACTGGGCTTAAAATTAGAACTGAAAGAGAAAGGAGAAAAGCAAGTTTCATTAAAACAAACAGAAAACTTTATTCCATCTCTTTGATCTTTTAAAAAGCACAATAAAACCAATTGAAACAGAGACTAAAACACATCTAAAGTGAATGCAATTGTACCTTACCAATTCGGGTGACATATCAGTTGCTCCTACACAGTAGTTAGCCTCCTATGCTCCATCTTTACAACTGTCGCCCCCCATGAGCTAGAAATTTCTCACGCCCTGTCCATATCACAATGACCGCCCGCGGCTAATCCAGATACTCGCATTTCCTCGACACGGATGACCTTGTTTCCACCTCCAAGGACACAGAAAGCCTGTCTGTGACTGTATGTAGCTAACATATTCTATGGGCTGACTGATTGCCGTTGCAGCAGGTTTTGTTAGTTAGTTAAAGCTGGAGTTTGTACCTGTAATGCGTAATGAAACCCGCGGGGCTGGTCCTGGCTCTGCTCCTGATTACAGGCCCTAATAGGTCCACAGGGTTCAATCAAGCCAGACCCACTGAACACTGTATACTGCAGGAAAGTGGTGAAGTAAACACTATTGTGCACCACCCCAGGGACAAGCGTCTCAAAGCACACAACGCTAATGATGGTGACACATAATGAAAGAGAGCATGGATGAGAGAAATATATAATTGCATGCATGCATATGCACATTTGCATAAATGAATACATGCAAACACATTTAACTTTATGCTAAAGCTTTGCAAATGTAGCATGAAGAAAATCCACACAAAAATGAATGCAAAATCCCACGCGCATTACGGAAAAGGGGATGAGAGATTTCAAGCCCTAACTGTGACGATAGTACCTCTGATTCCATCCAGATCTTCATTTGACTGCTGTGCATGGGAGGAGGTTGTTATGGCTTTGAACAGCAACATCCCCATCTGAACGGCTGGTGCTTTGGTGCTTGATTACTGGTGTGCTGTTTTGGCTGATTTAACTCAATTGTTTTGTTCTGTAAAGCATGTAATATTTGTTAACAGAACACTAAAATACTGTTACTACGATCGAGAGACCATGATCTCACCATCGCTGTTCACCAACAAGCTCTATGCTTTTGTAACGCACTGATGCTGATGCAACAATGTAAGAATGAATTTACTGCAACTTCAGAGTCAGCCAAGGCCAACTATGAAGTGAGCATGAATTATTGCGCCCTGAAAACAGCAGCGGCGGTCTGGGGGTGGTGAGGGCCTGGGGTGTGATTGACAGCTGTGATCCATGCAGATTTAACCTTGCAGAGGTGGGTGAAGGGGAGGACAAGCGAGGACCCAAATGTGCCGGCATGCTTCTTATCGATTTTACAGGTGTGAGGGTCGACAGCAGGTCAAGAGCAAAGGCCAATGTAGAACGCAAATGGCCTCTTATATTGTTCCTGCACAAATGCCAAATTGTGCTGAATACACAGAAATGCAATGCTAAAATACAATCCTGTTAATTGTTTCCCTAACATACAGTGAAAAATTATGTTAGATTTGACAGGACAATACGTTATTTTACTGTAATACTAAACAAACAAAAGAAGTTTTAAGGATGTAAAAAGTTAATTTTTTTTTAATATACAGTGGGTACGGAAAGTATTCAGACCCCCTTAAATTTTTCAATTTGTTATATTGCAGCCATTTGCTAAAATCATTTAAGTTCATTTTTTTTCCTCATTAATGTACACACAGCACCCCATATTGACAGAAAAACACAGAATTGTTGACATTTTTGCAGATTTATTAAAAAAGAAAAACTGAAATATCACATGGTCCTAAGTATTCAGACCCTTTGCTGTGACACTCATATATTTAACTCAGGTGCTGTCCATTTCTTCTGATCATCCTTGAGATGGTTCTACACCTTCATTTGAGTCCAGCTGTGTTTGATTATACTGATTGGACTTGATTAGGAAAGCCACACACCTGTCTATATAAGACCTTACAGCTCACAGGGCATGTCAGAGCAAATGAGAATCATGAGGTCAAAGGAACTGCCTGAAGAGCTCAGAGACAGAATTGTGGCAAGGCACAGATCTGGCCAAGGTTACAAAAAAAATTTCTGCTGCACTTAAGGTTCCTAAGAGCACAGTGGCCTCCATAATCCTTAAATGGAAGACATTTGGGACGACCAGAACCCTTCCTAGAGTTGGCTGTCCGGCCAAACTGAGCTATCGGGGGAGAAGAGCCTTGGTGAGAGAAGTAAAGAAGAACCCAAAGATCACTGTGGCTGAGCTCCAGAGATGCAGTCGGGAGATGGGAGAAAGTTGTAGAAAGTCAACCATCACTGCAGCCCTCCACTAGTCGGGGCTTTATGGCAGAGTGGCCCGATGGAAGCCTCTCCTCAGTGCAAGACACATGAAAGCCCGCATGGAGTTTGCTAAAAAACACCCGAATAAGATTCTCTGGTCTGATGAGACCAAGATAGAACTTTTTGGCCTTAATTCTAAGCGGTATGTGTGGAGAAAACCAGGCACTGCTCATCACCTGTCCAATACAGTCCCAACAGTGAAGCATGGTGGTGGCAGCATCATGCTGTGGGGTGTTTTTCAGCTGCAGGGACAGGACGACTGGTTGCAATCGAGGGAAAGATGAATGCGGCCAAGTACAGGGATATCCTGGACGAAAACCTTCTCCAGAGTGCTCAGGACCTCAGACTGGGCAAGGTTTACCTTCCAACAAGACAATGACCCTAAGCACACCGCTAAAATAACGAAGGAGTGGCTTCACAACAACTCCGTGACTGTTCTTGAATGGCCCAGCCAGAGCCCTGACTTAAATCCAATTGAGCATCTCTGGAGAGACCTAAAAATGGCTGTCCACCAACATTTACCATCCAACCTGACAGAACTGGAGAGGATCTGCAAGGAGGAATGGCAGAGGATCCCCAAATCCAGGTGTGAAAAACTTGTTGCATCTTTCCCAAAAAGACTCATGGCTGTATTAGATCAAAAGGGTGCTTCTACTAAATACTGAGCAAAGGGTCTGAATACTTAGGACCATGTGATATTTCAGTTTTTCTTTTTTAATCTGCAAAAATGTCAACAATTGTGTTTTTCTGTCAATATGGGGTGCTGTGTGTACATTGAGGAACAAAAAAAATGAACTTAAATGATTTTAGCAAATGGCTGCAATATAACAAAGAGTGAAAAATTTAAGGGGGTCTGAATACTCTCCGTACCCACTGTGTACTACTATACTAGTATATAATTTTCATGACTCAAATGGAAAATAGAAACCTGCAATTTCACTGTAAATACTATTTTATATTATTTAAGAAAAATAATGGTGCTCATTAATATATAGTTCAAAATATACTTCAGTAAATAAAGTTGGTATTAATTATAAATACAGTTATGGATTGTAAAATACACAGACACCAAAATCTAATCCTTTAATACTTAAAACATATACTATTGTCACCATATTTTACAGTGGTATCTGGCAACCACAAACACCAGTTTGTTACTGTAAATTTAATAGGATTTTCCCTGTAATTTCGCTGTAAATGCGGTGTTTTTATGCAAAACATAAAGTAATATATAATTTTAACAAAATAACAATATCTTTAAGTTCAGTTAGTTGGTTGGTTTATTACTGTTATATCATGCAGTTATGGGCTGTAAAATACACCCAAATCTAATCCTGTAATACTTCAAACATATACCATATTGCACCATATTTTAAAACACTGATTTCTGGCAACCACAAACACTTGCTTTGTTTTTACTGTAAATTTCCCAGTGAATATGTGTGTACAGACACACAAGCAGTTTGTTTGAGTTTTGTTGACTTTTAGCGCACACCTACTCAAGAGAGACAAATTTATGCATAATTACAGTCTTGCCTTTGAACATACCGACACACTCAAACACTCATACTCTGTCTCCTAGTGCATATATTTACACATGCTCACACATATTCAATGCCAACACATACACACACACACACAGCCATCTGTGTTGCAATAGTATGAATAATCACTACCTAAATGGCACGTATTTAAGTCTACACTTAATATAATTCAGATAGCACATAATGTTCCACGTCATGCAGACTCTATTGTTAAAACTGACTTCAAGACATGTTAAGTATAACAGGGTATTTTTATTTTGCTGTGAACAGAATCCCTGAGGAGTGGCAATGCTATCCTATACAAATCACCCTAAATGTGACAATAAAACCTTAATCATCGTTCATTTCGTGAGGTGTGTTGGTGTTCAGATGTGCGAGCTTGCTGAGATGCTGTTTCTGTGACATACATGCAGAGTGAAACAACAGTCAAGAGCGGAGCTGGATATTGCATTAGCAGGGGGCAACCCTGTGAGAATAATCACGTTTACCGTATGCAAGGATCTACGTAAACAAACCACTCTCTCCCTATTTCTGAAGGGCGAGATTGTGTTTGTACATTGAGTGCATGCGGTAAATACTCTAACTCACACTGTCTTTTAAATAAGCGTGGTTCTGTTGCTGAAAAATACATTAACATATGCACAACGATGCTTCTTTTTTGCTTAAGACTTCAATTTTCCCTTTTATTTGTTCCCCAGCTTCTTCCTCTTCTTCCCAGTGTGGTGTTGTCAGCTTGAATTCCGAATGAAATGGATGCATTTGAAACACGTTCGAGTTTCCATATGAACTATGAAGGAGAAGATAAATGGGCCAGATATGTTTGTGCTTGTAGCAGCATTTTGCTTTGGTGATACATTTATCAGAGCTGTGAGTGTGTGTGTGCGCGCGCGCATGTGCGTGGATGCTTAGATTAGAGAGTGGGCTGATAACATTAGGCTTATTAGAAGCTCTTAAGCAGAAACTGTGCAATGAATGCAGCTTTTTACTGTGGTCACCATGCCAAACTGCCAGATTGTATATGCTGAACTTGAGATAATATGTGGATAAGGTGTCTGACAGGCTTTCCCCTCTCTCTTTTTCAGAAGTAACGCAGGTCTACACATTACTTGCCAAGCTGAATTTAGTTATGCATATACAGTATATGCATCAGTATCCACATAGAATACAAATTAAATAATGCATTACATAAATATGATGGCAATGAAAACGCAATAAAATTAACATATTCATTCAATGATTTCAATATTCGATAAAGGATAAACATAAAACTTCATACGTAAAATGCTTTTTAGAAACAATCAGTAAATTACTAATGTACATTTTAGCATCTGTGCAAATGTACATGCGCTAAAGCTGTAGATAAGACAATCTACAGTAATCAATACGATCATGTTGGATTTGGCGAGGCCAGTTGCCTGAAGTCCTGACTACAGACTTGCAAAAAAACATTTAGGTTTTACTGCAAACTCAGACTCCTCCGATAGTGGAAAATTATGGGTCACGGGGTATGATTAATTGCATTAATTGTTTTATTTTCTATATAATTAAATGCACTAAATTAACACGTTAAATTGACAGCCCTATTAATAATGACTTGTTAATTTTAATTCCAACCTTGTTAGGAAAATGAACTCGTACACTTACTGGAGGCCAGAATTATTAATGGAGTCACCTTCTTAACTGACTCAGACAGCAAAAGACGTCTCAAGCCCCTGGCAACAGTCTGACCCGGGCTTTAGACGTGAAGTCTTTGTTTACTGAGCTCAGAGAAGAGGGACTGACTGCACAGCTACTGCTGTGTACAGTAGCAGCACGCTGGGGCTGATAGCAGCAATCTTCTCCAGACCTCTCTATCTCTCTCGCACCCAAACAACCAAGCCTTTAATCCAGTGAGGTATGGACAGAGCCGTGGGGATTACTGTAAACAAGCGGGGAGCCGAAGATACACTAAAAATGAGCATCGGTTATGCTCTCTCTCTGGCTAGAACGATCCAGGGCTTTTGGATTGATCTTCAATGCTCTGGTTGCTTCTGCCAGCCCGTCCCGCACTGCCCTATCGCCCCGTGCAATTGGTCAAGTGGCCTTGACTGGCGTGTCTATAGGAGAAGCGAGGAACGTCTGCAGGGTTTGTTAAATCCTGGCTAATTGCAGCAGGCAGGCTTCCTTGGGCGGGTGTGTATGTGTGTGTGTTCTGTCAAATGGAAAAGCAGCCGTGATACGGCACTGGCAGGCCCTGCTTGGAGTGCTAGCAGCAACACGGCGTTAAATTGAACAGAGGTGATGTGAGAGGAGAGGAAATGTACTAGAGCGGCACCACAGTGTGGAGGCGCACTAATGGAATGAATCTAGAGTTAGGCAGACATGCTGTCTATGTCTTTTCCGCAGTCTCACCATTAATCTGATGATTTCCAGTTCTGTGTCCGGATCACTTGGTGGCGCAGTATCGTTTGAATGTGAATAAGAGGCAATAGGATCTGACAATATGTTTCGGATATGATAAATGTAGCTCGGCTGTTGCTGTCATCACGGCACATGGTTATTCTATAGCAGCGCTTCTCGACTGGTGGGCTATGAGTCTGCTCGGGGTCATGGAGAGCAGAGAGAAGACAGTGATGATAATGCAACTAACCATAAAATCATGCAAATGCAAAAAGATAACACAATAAACAGGCTTATCAACTTTTAACCCCAAAATGCAAATGTGAATGAAATTTCTAACGATTTTAATACATTTATGTAGTATTTATCAGTGCTACTACTGTTGACTAAGACTAAGATTACTTATGGTTTTTGGTAATTTTAATAAAGTAAAATATAAATATTAGATGAAAAACTTTAGGTTTAAGTTTAAGAAACATTGCTAAAACCAATTTTCATTGAAAATATGGGTTAAATGCCAAAAGCACATAACAAAGTTACTAAAACTTAAACAAAATTAAGTTATACATACATTTTAGACAAAAAGTCCTAAAAAAAATTATTCTAAAATTAAAAATAAAGATTAAATGACAAAATTACATAACAAAGTTTCTAAAACTTAAACTAAAATTATAAGGTAAACTAAAAGTAAAAATTATAAACTGAAAACAAAATAAAAGCTAATATAAAAAATATATATAAATAAATACATAATTTATTTATATATTATATATAAATATTAAATGAAAAGTCCTAAAATAGCTAAAACTAATTTACAAATAAAGATTAAATGAAAAAAGCACATAAAAATACTAAACTAAAAATATAAAAATAAAAGTAATAAATACTGTAATAGTATATAAATAATATTGAAACAACACTGGTATTCTGATATTCCATTTTAAGGTTTGTTTTGGGTTCTGTTTCATGTTCTTGTTTTCATGTCTTTTATTCTGTTAGTGTCACACTTCCCTTGCCCTCTTGTATTCATGCTATAGGTTCCTCTGTTCATTGTGTCATGTTCTGATTGGTTGTCCAGGTCATGTGTCTTGTTTCCCATTGGTTGGATCTTGTCATGTGATCCTCTAATCTGCTGTTGGTGAGTCAAGTCAAGGCAAGTCTTTGTTTGGATTAGGTTTGGTAGTGATGGCGAAGTTAAGCGTTCTGAACCAATGAAGCTTTCAACCCAATTGTATCGGAAAAAGGTTCATTACTCGAAGCTTTTTAAAACGGTTCATGCTGTGGCCATCTTGTGGGCATAAAAATGAATAACACCTTCCAAAGTGCTGTAATTCATTACAGCTGCTGGTTTCACATCTGGTTCTACTACTGATTCCTTGTTTTAATTTATTGTTTAAACATATTGGCCATTGTCAAAGTCATTCCTTGTTTACTGCCACTAAAATAATTCAAATAAATTAAACAAACTCATGAATTAAATCTGTGATCTGTCAATGTTAACTCTGCCTCAGTCCTTAGACTGTTATTTTATGGGCAAAGTTCATTTGACCTTAATATATAAATTAGGATAGAAAGAAAACAATGCTAACGCAATCTAATGTAATATAATTTAAAGGAAACTGCACTGAGGTTCGCTTTGTTTGAACCTGATACTGAAGCAGTCACGTGGTTCACCTTCAGGAACTCGAGCTGCGTCCGAAAACGCTATGGGAACGCCTTCAGCGTGACCACGCTCTGAATCACATGTGTAATCAGTCGAACAGATGGGCAAGACGTCACGGGCGGGGTCACGTAATTACCAGCTGGTATAAAAGCACGTGCGGTGGATCCGGCGTCAGCTTTCTGTCATTCAGCAAGCGCTCTGTGTGTCTGTCAGTTTGATCGAATGTTGTCAGTCTTATTTGGTGTTGTTTGTCTCACAAGCACATAAGAAGGAGTTATGTCTAAAGCACTCGATAAGACAAAACATAAGGGCGAAAACATAACATTTCAGACTATGTGTTCCTCCCTGCCCTCGCTACATCACGAGCGGGGATACACACAGTTTGTGCATGGTCTGCTTGGGAGTGAAGCATGCGGAGTTGGCTCTCGAGGGAGCCGACTGCCCACACTGGCTATCTGTCCCCCGGAGGGGCATCGTCTCTGAAGGCTCCGGCATTGCCCACCAAACCGCTGTGTACTACATCTGCGTTGGTGGGCAAAGGCTATGCGGCAGCAGGTCAGGCTGGTGCGTGTCTGCACACAATGGCTGTGTTACAGGCGTACCAAGCCGACCTGCTGAAAGAGTTGGATGAGGGCGAGGAGATAAAGTTAGATGATATCTCTGAGCTTCAGCGGACCACTGATTTGTCTCTCCGCGCCACTAAGGAGACCGCCCGTGCCATTGGGCGCTCCATGGCAGCTATGGTGGCAGCGGAGAGGCACTTATGGCTGACCCTCTCTGACATGAGAGATAAAGATCGGGTCTGCCTCATGGACGCCCCGCTTGCGCCTTCTGGCCTGTTTGGCGACGGCGTCAATGCGGTCGTCGACAGGTACCAGGAGGCCCGTAAACAAGTGGCGGCGGACTCTGGAGGCTGCTGGGCGGGAGCAGCCTCCTCCGCATGCGAGTTCCTCATATAGAGGCACTCAAAAACAGAGCGCCAGGGACCGCAAAGCCTAAGGCAGATCTGCGGGCCGTCATTCAGGCTAGAAAGTCCTTGGCGAAGAATGTGTTGGTGCGCACCGACAGCACATCGGTGGTCTCTTACGTCAACCACCAGGGAGGTCTGCATTCACGCCCCTTGTACAAGCTGGCACACCAGATCCTTGTGTGGTCCCAGGACAAGCTCCTCTTGCTGAGAGCAGTTCATATTCCTGGGCATCTAAATGTGGGAGCAGACGTTCTGTCGAGACTAGGGCCGAGGCCCGGGGAATGGATGCTTCACCCACAGGTGGTGAAGCAGGTATGGAGAGGTCTTGGCCAGGCACAGGTGGACCTCTTTGCGTCTCAGGAGACATCGCAATGTTCCCTCTGGTTCTCTCTGACTCATCCAGCTCCACTGGGGCTGGATGCCATGGTACAGACATGGCCGAGGCTTCGTCTGTACGCTTTTCCCCCTATCGCTCTGCTCCCGGGAGTTCTGGCGAGAGTGCGCCGGGACGAGGTCAGTCTACTTCTGATAGCACCGTTCTGGCCAGGCCGAGTATGGTTCTCGGACCTGATTTCTCTCCTCGACGGCTCTCCATGGGAGATTCCCGTCAGGAGGGATCTCCTCTCACAGGCGGGGGGCACTATCGTCCACCCTCGCCCGGAGCTGTGGAAGTTGTGGGTGTGGCCCCTGAGGGGGCACAGCTCATAGCTTCCAGTCTCTCAACCGAGGTTGTTGAGACCATCCTCCAATCCAGAGCTCCCTCTACGAGGAAACTGTACCACCTGAAGTGGAGACTCTTCACTTCATGGTGCGGAGACCACCAGCTTGACCCAGTCAACTGCCCGATTGGTACAGTTCTGGAGTTCCTGCAGGCCCATCTCTCTGCAGGGTTGACCCACTCCACCATTAAAGTTTACATGGTGGCCATTGCGGCCTACCATGCCCCTCTTGGTTGTCAGTCAGTGGGTAGAAACCCCTTAGTTACACGTTTCCTCCGCGGTGCGCTGATGCTGAGACCCCAGTACGGTCCCGTGTCCCCACATGGGACTTGGCTGTGGTACTAGAGGCTCTTTGCAAAGCTCCATTCGAGCCCATCGAGGAGATCTCTGACCGACTCCTCACCATCAAGACTGCTTTTCTTTTGGCTATTTCCTCTCTGAAGAGAGTTGGTGATCTTCAGGCCCTCTCAGTGGCCCCTGCCTATCTCGACTTTGCGCCCGGCATGGCAAAAGCGTTTCTCTACCCTCGAGCAGGGTATGTGCCAAAAGTTCCCTCTGTTACACCACAGCCCATCGTACTGCAGGCCTTCTATCCTCCTCCCTTTAGGGAGCCAGACCAGCTGAAGCTTAATTGTATGTGTCCAGTGTGAGTACTGGGCACGTACGTCCACAGAGCTGCCCTGTGGAGAAAGGCGGACCAGCTGCTTCTGTGCTATGGTCCCCCTAAGAGTGGTCTTCCTGCTACGAAGCAAACCCTCAGTAGGTGGATTGTGGATGCAATCAATACTGCCTATGAGTCCTCTCAGCTCCCCTCGCCGATGGGAGTCAGAGCTCACTCAACCCGGAGTGTGGTGGCCTCCAAGGCCTTCCTGGCCGGTGTCTATGCAGGACATCTGCAATGCTGCAGGATGGTCCACGCCCCTAACGTTCGTGACGTTTTACGGCCTCGACATGCGAGCTACTCCCGGCTCTTCTGTTCTCTCGTCCTAGTATACACTAGGCAGGGACTTGTCAGTCTGACGGCGTGGGCATCTCGTTCCCATATTTTTTTCGGAAGCAGCTCTAGTGAAGGGGAACGTCTCAGGTTACGTATGTAACCATGGTTCCCCGAAGGGAACGAGACGCTGCGTCTCGTAGCCACACTTCCGGGATCCCTGCCAGCGCTTGCTTCACTCCTAGAAGCTGACGCCGGTTCCACCGCACGTGCTTTTATACCAGCTGGTCATTACGTCACCCCGCCCGTGACGTCTCGCCCATCTGTTCGACTGATTACACATGTGATTCAGAGTGTGGTCACACTGAAGGCGTTCCTATAGCGTTTTCGGACGCAGAGTCTCGTTCCCTTCGGGGAACCATGGTTACATACGTAACCTGAGACCTTTTCAGGCGAATGAAGCTTCAGACGTCATAGATCACGTGCTTTTGGCAAAACAAATCAAGCTCCGATACAGCGCTTCAATGTGAGATGTTTCGTTTTTTGATATAAGCTTCAAAGCCTCGGTGTCAAATGTCACATCACTAATGTTTGGATGTTTAGATCACTTTGTTTAATAAATCTGCACTTGGATTCTACAACTTGCCGTACAGTGGACTTTACATCCATAAAGTAAGCTGTTTTTGATCAATCAATCAATCAATCAATCAATCAATCAATCAAATAATACATCTTATTGACAAGACAACTAGTTTTATCAATAATCTGCATCTAATTGTTACTAAATTATTTTTGGATGAGACATGCACTCAAATGGGTTAAAATGACAGTATTTATGATAAATAGGGTTAACGGGACTAGAAGATTAACTTATTTTATTTGTGGTAATATTAATACTTGTTAATTCTAGATTTTGAACACATTTTTGTTTACTTTGATACAAAAAAAACAATTCAAGTACTGTGATATCATGGTTCCCGAAACTAAACTAACCACTAAAACAACTACTACTTTAAAGTAGAGCAGAGAGTTTTGCTCTCTGTTTACACTGCCTGACACACTGACAAAGTTACAGATTTACATATCAATCCATAAAGTGCATTAAATACAGCTGCCTCCTTTTTCAGAACTCTTCACCTACATCACTCCTTCAATCTGTCTCTATTCTTTACTCACATTTCCTTGCCTTTTAGCCAGCATTCATTTTTTTTTCTTCTCTCTGTCAGCTTAACATCAAGAGTTGCACAAATATGTAGCACCAATTGTTAGTAATGCCACACTTTACAGTCTTTCGTCCTTATAAATCAATGATTTCTCATTCAGCGCTGATGAGACAGCCTCCCTCGGCTCAATGTTTCTGTAACTCCTTTGCCTACGGTACCCCATCTAGTACATTTAGTGTAAACACACAAATTAGCCCAGGCAATTTTCATTTGAGCTACAACAATAAGGCAAAGATTTACGACCAGTTACACTTTGCTTCCAATCATATAACATTCAGCCATGAAAACAGCTTGCTAGAAACATGCCACTAAAGTTTCACAGCTATATCCAATAGTTTTAGACTTTATCCAACAGCACTCTGAATGGATAAACTGCAGCCTTGATTAAAGTGCAACTGTGTAATACTTGGTTTACAAAGCACAACCCTGAGATGGAACAGCTGACAAAAAGAGGTCAGCTGTAGCCTATGAGTATAATGGAGCTTAAAATTAATACTGCAACTCATCTCATCTGATAAATAAACCAAACTATTAACAAACAAGCCAAATGGAACAATTCTGTAGGGCATGAAGGTCAAACCTAAATATTCTGTTAACAAAAATCTACTAAACGTGCCCATCTATTGAGAAATTTAGATAAAATATTTTTAAACTTTTGTTACTGTTATTACCAAAAAATGCTTTGTCCATAAGAGAGAGTATAAATCAGACTGATGCCAAGTACATATAGTACAACCACTGTAGTCTTGTTGCAAGCACACTGGTTGAGCAATAGTTGCATTCAGAATAAACAAGCACTTGTCAGTCCATTCTAGCTGGAACAGATGGTTTCCGATGTCTATTTTACTTTTTTATGGCTTGGAGAATGACATGATGACACTGCAAAAGCTAACACATATTTTAAAACTGAATGATTGACAACTGAGATGCATATTCTCTGTAGAGCAGGGCGGATGTTAGTGTCTTACAGCAAACAGTACATATACCAAAAAAGAAGGGGGGAAAAAATCATTGTAAGGAAAGAAAAAATGTGGAAAAATAACTGCCAAACCTCATGTGGGTGACTGAAAATTCCAAATTCTCAATCTATAAAATGTAGTGCTGTCAAACGATTAATCACATCCAAAATAAAAATTTGTTTACATAATATATGTGTTTGTACTGTGTATATTTATGTATATATAAATACACACACATGCATGTATATATTTAAGAAAAATACGTTGTTTATATTTTAAATATATTTATATATATATATAATATCATTGTCAGACTGTGTCTCAGCATCTTGTGTTTCTCCTCCTCTTGTGACCTTATTTGGAGTTCCTGTCCGTGTCCCTGGCATCAACAGCAACTTGACAGAAGACCGAAACAATAATAAATGGAATTCGCCGCTCCCATCCTCGCCTTTGCCCGACGTGATCTCCCCTTCTATGAGTTCGCGGGGGAGTTTTGTAAATTGGCCGCGGGAGCCGTGTTGGACGACGCGGCAATTCTCCACCTGTCCTGGCTCGGGGTCTCCTACCACTGTCCCGTGGACCTAGTGTCAGACTGTGTCTCAGCGTCTTGTGTTTCCCCTCCTCTTGTGACCTTATTTGGAGTTCCTGTCCGTGTCCTAGTTTTTGTCATTAGTTAATTAGTCCCCAGCCCTGTGTTATTAATTATCTCGTTACCCCTAGTATTCTTAAGTCCTGTGTTCCCTCTCCTCTGAGTTCGGTCTTAGTTTGTCATCTATTGTCAATGTAGCTGTCTTAGTTGTGTGAATCGTCCTTGTATTATGGTTATTGTAAATAAAGTCTTCATCCCGAAGTTCCTCGTCTCCGCATTTCCCTGGCGTCAACAGCAACGTGACAATTATAGTTATTTATTATAAAATTATAGGAATATACATAATACATGTAAATATTTTCTAAATATATACTGTATGTGTGTGCCTTTATATATGTCACCCTGGACCACAAAACCAGTCTTAAGTGTCAATTTTTCGAAATTGAGATTTATACATCATCTGAAAGCTGGATAAATAATGGTTTGTTAGGATAGGACAATATTTGGCTGAGATACAACTATTTGAAAATCTGGAATCTGAGGGTGAAAAAAAAATCAAAATATTGATTTCCAAATGAACGTCCAAATGACGTTCTTAGCAATGCATATTACTAATCAAAAATTAAGTTTTGATATATTTACGGTAAGAAATGTACAAAATATCTTCATGGAACATGATCTTTACTTAATATCCTAATGATTTTTGGCATAAAAGAAAAATTGATAATTTTGACCCATACAATGTATTTTTGGCTATTGCTACAAATATACCCCAGCGACTTAAGACTGGTTTTGTGGTCCAGGGTCACATATACATAATAAATTTACACATATATTATGTAAACAAAACTGTTTGAAAAACAACCACGATACATTAATTGCAAAAAAAAAAAAAAGACCATATAAGCCTCACAGAAAGTAGAAATCTTAATATAGCTACCAGCCATATACTTGCCTTTCAGCAAATCAGTTACGACCACTGGGCGCACATTATCTGCCCTAATTAATATTTATGAGTCAGGCAGACAAGGTTCATAAAGTGTCCCATATCATTTCTATGCCCCTGTATCCTGCTTTCAGAGACAGGATGATTTCTATGAAAATAGGCGATTATCTTCAGGTAAGCTTGAGAACAACTGCCTCACAGACACACAAACACAAACAGACACCCAGCATCCCCTGTTTATGTCTAATGGGCTAGTTGGTGGCCCATTTTTATAGCTGCTTGCATTTCCGAGCAGTAAGAAACAGGACTGCAAAACACCTGAGGCTTTCTGGAGGCTAAAGACTGCTGACCTGTCATTCTACCTCTATCCTTGCCTCATACACATATACACACACCCACACAGCTCGATATTTGTTGTAAAAGTTTTGGAACGGCTTTTTCTTTTTCACCCTGACACAGCCTCTACACACTGTTCTACTTTTAGAAGTAGCCTTGTGAAAACCCCGAAACACTGTACTGTAATAATCCTAAAGCCTGAGGCATTTATCACTCACATCACTTTGAAAATGCCTGTTTGGCATGAAACAGAAGATGATGAAAATAGATTTATATATATATGTTTATATTGCACCAAGTGGACAAAGCGAGAGAAATGCTCAATATAACTACAATTTGTCTCGTGTGTATCTATGCATATTACAGTAATAAGTCTCCCTTTTATGAACCACATGAACACTTTACAAAGACACATGCATTACCATGAGTGCATGAACAAGAAACTATCCAATTTACACAGTTATCTACTATTTAAATGATGAGCAAATGCTCATTGCAAACCTAATTTGTAATTTCCTGGCACAGCTCAGTTGTTTCCTCCAGTTTAGATTTAAGTATCTCCCTCAATGTCAATTAAATCTATTATCTCACCATCCTTCCTCTGAGTTTCCTCACTTCTGCTCTGTTTGAATGTTACTATTTAGAAGGAGTTCAATATAGTATGCTTGCAATAAAATATTTTAGATATGACTAAATAATCTTTTAGATCATGCTAATGCTTCCACTAATAAAATATATACTTACAAAATAATAATAATAATAAAAAAAACAGCCTAGCAACAAAACGACTACTGCAACATTACAGTAACATTAATACTGAAGACCTCAAACATCATTTTCAATATCAATAACTGAGAAACAAAATGGTACTAGTCATATGTGTAATAAACGAGACAGAGACACAAATATTATAAAGAAAAATGTAACATATTTCACAACACCACCTCAAACTTCATAAAAGTGAAAATGCTGCTACTGAAAAGATACATGATTTAAAATGTTACTTATAATGTTACTGACACTATCACTTTTCATATAAACAGGTTTTTTATAATGATACAATTTCTGCTAGTTTTTTAGAATATTGTTGTTGGAAACATAACCACATGCTAAAAACAGATGAAGTGCATCTTAGACCAAGGACCTAATTTTACCTTTTCACTTCAAAATAAAAACGTTTGACATTCAACAAAAGCTACAATGTCACAGATGACTATAAGGACATAAAATTAGGTACATTAAAATTAACCTCAAAACTGCTTTGCTGACTAAATCTCACAAATATTGATATTCAGATGAAAAGACAAAATTAAGAAAGGCAAAGCCATTCACTAAATGTGTTTCAATTTTGTGGCATCTATGCTCAAGAGAAAACAATAAGGTGGAGGAGTCATCTTAAACCATCTTACCATCTTTTTCATTTCTCTGCCCTCCTCTCACCATGTATTTTCCCTGTTGCTTCCTGTCGAGTTTTTCACAGTCACACACAATGCTACAACTCAGACCAGGGGGCTGTTTGCTGAAACAGGTCTTACCCATTTTCATGGCTATAATATTCCAGAGCTGTGCAGAGGGAGACCAAAAAATAAAATACTTTTGGCCTTCTGGAGGCTACCAACCTCTCTTTCATACACACATTATCTCACCTATAAATTCTAATATTAATTCATACCATACATGCACTTTACTGCAGAACCAATTGCACAGTCTCACTCTCAAGCCAATAGTCTGAAAACCATTAAATGCTCATGCACTATACTGCAGAATCTATAGGGCAGTTGTGTTTGATGATTACAGAGGTACGTATAGAATGTTCTAGTACATTTGTGAGTGTGACTTCTGGGAAATTAAGTCTGGTAATGGGTGGAGATTCTGATTCTGCGCACTAAAACTGCGTTGCCAAGACCTGAGACGACAGCTTTAAAGCTCCATTCACTTGTAAAACAACAACAGAGGATGAAGTATTCTGCTTGGTTGAAATGTCAGGAATATTTCTGAATACTGAATATGCATATGCATGAATATTCAATAGACCTTCTGTAGAGGTCTGATGTACTGTAACATGCTATCTTAGCATCTGTCTAGACATTTCTCCTAATTTTCAAAACATTCTCGTATACATTATTCTTATATTAATATAACTACTAAAATCAGCCAGAGAATGTGTCTCCCATTTTTTACTGTGCTGACAAGGTGAACAGGTGCTTGCAGGCTGTTTCCATTTGCAGAGAAGGGAATTTGTGACACATCACTGTTTCTAGTTTTCCTGGAAACCCTGCGGTAATGTAGCCTTTAAGGGTGGGAGCAGAACATTTCTTCTATGTGATTTGATGTACTTTGTTAGATTTTACTGCAGTCTAATTAAAAAGAACATCAGCTGTTATCTTTGTTAAAGCAGCTCCTACCTGTGAAAGCTCTTACCTTTACTTTTCCTGCTGTGTATATTAATATTTCAGTCAGCATAACAATAAGAACGTTTAGAAAATTTGTAACTTGTAGAAAACGTTGTCCAGTGTCCTTTTTTCTCGTGTGAAAATTTCTTATGGTAAGCCTATTTCTCCATATAGGCACATACTTTAAAGTCTCACAAAAAAATAACATTTAAATAAATAAATAACATTTCCACTGTTCTTACCATAAAAAAAGAAAGAAAAGAAACTAAACTGACTGATAGGCATGATAGGTTCCAAGTTGTCACAATGGAACCTGCCATTAATCAGCCTATTTTAAGCCATTGAGCTTAAATGTAACGGTAAAGTAATACTAAAACACAAAACGATTTATATAAAAAAATATTCTTCAAAGAAAACACATTTGTGTATTTGCTTTCTTTTTAGGGTCTAAAAAACTCAGATATAGTCCTTGTGACTTTCTCATGTGAAAACTAGCTTAAATCTCCCTATAAATGTGTCATTTTAATGTTTTTCTTTTCTGTGAAATCAACTTTTTCAGCTTATTTTAGTTGAAAAAAATTTACTGGATGGAATAAAGTGATCTTTAGGACTCTTTAGGACTATGAGAGACTTTTCAGTCTCTAGTTGAAATTCATCATGTCAAGAAGCTTTGGATTGTACTAAATATTGCAGTTCAAAGGGGTGTTAAATACCTTCCTAATATTACTGTAGCTGCTGTATGAACACCTGCAAATATCATTTTTCATAGCATAGTGTTTCCCTCGTGTATTGGTGGAATGCAGTGTGTGTGGGTGGAGGTTGTGACTCTGGCCTTGGCACAAAAATCTGGTGGCAAAATACCCCCTCCTACTTCATATATCCAACAATATCATGCCATTTGTGAAAGGCATGACCAGTTATCTTTTCATATGCCATCAGTTTCAATTTCCTCTTGTGCCTGACTTTCAGAAATTCACCAGCGGGGGTCCAGACCCCCTCCCAACCCCTACATGTTTTTTGACAGTGAGAGTGAAAATGGAATACAAAAGAAGACCAGAGGATCAGGTGGAAGTCGTTTTCACACCTCTGTGGGTATACACACCTGTTCAGTAGCAATTATTTACACCTACCAACCCTGCCTCTTGAGGGTTTAGTAACCTTTGGAGAAAATTCAGAAAATAGAGAAGAAACCAGAATGAGGACTTTGATCTCAAACCAGCAAAGATAAATAAACAATTCACTCCAAAATGCAAAGTTTTTTTTTTTTTTTTTTTGAAATTCTGAATAATATTCTAATATTCTGATTTCTGAAGGATCATGTAACACTGAAGACTGGAATAATGGCTGCTGAAAATTGATCTTTGCCATCATGGGAATAAATTACATTTCATTTTAATACATATTCAAATGGAAAACGGTTCTTTTAAATTGCAATAATATTTCACAATATTACTGATTTTACTAATATATATATATATATTACTTACAAATTGTAATCCATTACTGATTCCAGATTACATGACAAAAATTTTAGTCAGTAGCGTAATCCGTTACATTACACATTTTAGGTAATGCAATCAGATTACTTTTAGATTACTTTTGATTTAACTCGTTTATCACATTGATTTAAATAGCATTATCTTGTACCACAATGATGTAAAAAATGCAAAGAGTAAGCAAACTTGTTCCATTCATTGTAATTTACAACATGAAGTGCATTAAAAATATTACATCAAGGTTTCCCAAACTAGGGTTCGTAAAGGAACTGCAGGGGGGTTGTGAGTTTAATGAAAAGCTGACAATTAATTAAATCATAAAAAATGAAAATGAAAATAAATCATTTTAAAACAAACTCCCTTTCGAGGAAAGTCTCTTCACTCGGCGGCCATATTTGCAACGCCTCCAGGCAAGCTCGTACAAGACCTATCTTAATGAATTGGGGAATCCTGAAATCTCAAAAACTGCTTGCTGAACAATTAAATTACATATGTCAAATCAGCAACAAAAATATGAAATTAATTGCCCCATGAAAGTTGTTTCGTCTGGTCAAATAGCGTTTAAAAAGCTATTTTTAATAAAAAATAGAAATCGGTATGAATACGTGTTTACGTGTTTAATACTGAAAAATATGCTCAATGTTGCAGTCACAGCCCTTGCCATCCATTCTTATGTAAAGCACTTAATTACCATTGTGTGTGAAATTTAGTATATAAATAAACTTGCCTTGCAATGAAGCTAAAAATATAACCAACTACATCATCATGTTGATATGCTATATTGTTACTATAAAACTCTTATGACAAACATGTCTTCTAATATCTTCAATTGTTGCGTATACCGAGCTGCAGCAGACACATTTGTAAACGACTTTACTTGGGCCCATTGTGCGAGCTGTCTCTTTAATACGGCGTGGTTTATATACATGTTGCTGCTGATGAGAAAACATATCTCAAACCCCGTTGCACACCGTTTCCAGGAAACATGTCGTTCATCCCAGAAACCAGGTTTGGGCTTGAATGTGCCCCATGTCTCTATGGAAAATTTGGCTCTTTCATTTAGAAGGTGGGACTATTCCTCCATATTGCACACTACAGTTTCTCCCATTCATAAGTATAGGAGTGAATCGTCTTTGCATTTCTATAGTCTTTGTTTTAAATTAAACACTTACTAAAAAATATGAAATATTTTTGTTTACCTGCATACCATGTGTTGATGTTGATCATTAATCAACATCAACCAATGTGATACTTAATTATTGAAATATTTATTTTTAAATCTCAGGGGTACTTAAAGCAAATATAGGCTATTTGGTGAATAAGGTTTAGATGAAAAAAAGTTTTGTAATGCCTGCATTACATGTAACTAAGAAATAACGTGAATATGTGCATTTTAATTAGTTATAATTAATAATACATGGTTAACTGACAGACTGACAGAGTAATAATTCAAATAAAAATGAATGTGTTCAACAGTAGCTGATGCAATGTTGAAACCCTTCTTAAACCTGAAATGATTTTTGTAAATCCAGTGTTCAAATGCTGTTGCCACCTGACTAATGACTGATCTTTGCGTGAATGTCCACAAAACTGGACTATATATACATATATAACATGTATATAATCGGTAGGCTATTTTAGAAAGGAAAATTTAAAAAATGAAAAAGAGAAATTAGGGAGAATCAATGAATTATGAATAATTTATTGCTGTTGTGTGAATAATATGTAATCATGTAATCCATAAAAAGGTAACTGTAGTCTGATTACGAGTATTTTAAAATGTAAATTTAATTACAAATACTTCATTTTTGGAATCTGATTACGTAATCCAGATTACATGTAATCAGTTACTACCCAGCTCTGTATATATATATATATATATATAATTATTATTTTTTTTAATCAAATAAACCCAGCCTTAGCGATTCATTATAATGAAATAAATTGGCAGAAATTGTTTTTTTTTTTTTTGGAAAAAAGTCATACAGTTTTGGAATGATACAACACAAGCTGATTAAATAATTAAATCATTTTCCTTTTTGGGTGAACTATCCTTTTTATTTTTCAATTGACATTTTTATTTTTTTTTGTGACTGGGCTTTATTTCAACAAGAGCCACCTTGTGGCATCACGTTTGTCTTAAATCTATTGGTTGTACATTATCTCAGGGCACACATTGAAAAACAATGATGTGTGCTGAAATTTATGGAGCGAGAAACATTCTCTCATTCTCTCCCCTCACCTTCTCTTCTTCTCCCTCTATTGTCTGGTTTCTTGCCAATCATCACGTCTTCCCTTACTCCCACACACATCTTTTCTTTTACTTACTCTGCTCTTCTCTCTCACATGTAATTTCTCCTCCCTCTTCTTTGCCTCTCACTCTCTGCACCCTTTTCTCACCCTCTCATTCTCTAGAGGTCCTTTTATTCTTTCTTTGCATCCTTGAAGTCTCCACTAGCTTTGCGCATTCTCTCTTTCACTCCTCTTCTCTCTCCCATTGCCCAAACAAGCACACACACACACACGCATACACACAGCAGTCTGCGTTAATGAAACATTAATGGGGCACAGACTGTGCCTCCTCTGCAGTCAGAGTTTGATCCTTACCCTTCAAAGCAAAACACACATACGCACACACAAGTAAAGCGCAATCCTCTGCATTACCAGAACATTGTGTAAAGATAAAACACCCAGCGCGTCAGATACTTCAATGTTTTTAGGACTTTTCTCTCTGAAGAGGTGATTAGATATCCCCTTTCAAGTTATGGTAGCATTGTCTGCGGGCTTTTAACCAGCAACATCAAACATGCTTAAAAAATAATAAATAAAAAATGGATATATATACAAATGGTGTTCACTCATTTCATTAGAGCAGTTGTTCTCAACTAGTAGGTCACAACGAAAAATGCAAGTTTTTGCAGGTCTGTTGTGATAGGTTCACGGGGGAAAAGTTTGCTAAATGCCACAATAAAAAAAATAAAAATAATATAATTTTAAAAAATCATATAATCAAGCATAGTTAATACATACGTAATGAGTTCCAGTTTAGCAGTAAATGCTTACTGTTTTTAAGCAGGTAATCTTCCCCCATACCTTTAAGTTGCTTGTAAAATAAAACACACAGTAAAATGCATATATCAAATGCATATGATATATATACAACCCAGGCTCATTGAAAATGCGTGACTTCGGCTACATTTCTGCAAAAAATATGTTGCTCTGGTTACATATCGCTGGTGACATGTCCGTAAGAGGTGCTATCAGTGATTTTCTACATTGCAGATGCGGGTTTATTTGATTTTGGTAAGACTTACTTCATTTAACAGTAGACATGTCAAGCTTTCTATAGATATATTTCTCATGTCTCTGTGTGAAGTATTTGCTGAGTTACAGTTCATTTTAGTGACGTGTTTCAAAAAGCAGTTCATGGAGACGGAGAAGACAGAGGCGCACCCTGTTTGTTTTCTTTATTCTTCAAAAGCACAAAGTTTAGTTGTTATTATGAGTGTATACAAATAAAAGTAGACCCCTTACAGATTCGAATGGTGTATTGCTCTTATCTGTACGATCAAAAATGGCAGAGTAATTCAAGCTCATTTCGGCCTTATCAGGAAAATCTGCCTCAAAACGCGTATCCGCGTTTGTCGACCCCAGAGGGTTAAACAGACCAGTGTCATGGAAAAAAAAAGTGCTTGTGGGTACATTTTTGCAAAATGATACTTAGTCGCTTGCTTTTCACGATGTGAAATGTCCAGTGACTGGCACTAAATAGCATGCTCACTTTTTTCCAAAACAGTTAAATGTGGCTGTTGCAACATTTTATGCATGCCTCACACCAGTTTGGAAATTAAATGTATGGTGCTAAAAGGTTAATGCTCAATCGTGTTTGAAATTAAGGCACCCATTACACTAAACTCTACTCTAAACCTAACCAATAGTGTAAGCAAAAGCAAATGAGATACAAAAATGCAACTGCTGAAGCAACCATGCCATTTTAGCTTGGTTTTATGGACGAGTGTTGTGAGTAATGTTTGACATAATGTATCATATCACAAGTGCAATGCTGTTTACCACATCAGAAAAACCATATGCACCTGCGGAGTGTCTATTTACAATAAGCAAATAGACTGCCTTGTTGGCAATGGGTATTTGCACTAACTCCATCCACCAATGTGTGATTGGGCTAGACAACATTACAAAAGTTAAACAATACAGTAGCAGTAGTGTAAGGAGTAGGGTGCATGGCGCTAACTTTTGACATGATCTATGAGTTTGATTGTGCTTTATACAAAACTCATTCTTCTCTCTTTTCACATCATATATCCAATCAGAAAAGCTTTTGCTTTCAATAAAAATGAAGGAAATATTTGAAAATTGGAAATAAAGTGCCTCAAGGGTATTTATCGTGTAGGGTTAGGAGTAGGTATGGGGAGGGCCTTATTGTCCCAATAAGGCAGCACCCATTTAAGAATTTTAATAAAAATGATAATTTGCACTCAATATGTTATAACTGCATACTGTTTTATTAAAATACTGCAATACTGAGATGCAGATATCGGTCGCTATTTGCAGTAAGTATAAATAGCATCTAACTTTATTTACACTTATTGCAAAGAAAATACAGCTGTTTTTGCAGTGCAAATATAATATATCACTATTTGCACTCAGTTTAAATCGCACCTATCGCTAAACAAAAATTCTGTTTTCACTTAGTGTAAATAGTATCTATCACTATTTGCACTTACATATGGAGCTGGTTATGTGATGCATGTCAAAATGTATTAGCTGACAAATCCCACATTTTGGTAAAAGTATTTTGCCATCATAACAGTATTGTTCAAGGAACTATAGAAAAATAAATATTTTTAACTGATGATCTGCACCTTGTTCATAGTTCGTGACAGAACAAAAGTTGTTGGAGTTTTACTGCCATTTCAGCTGGAAACTGCAGTGAAATGTATGTACGGGTACCTTTTTGTGGTTTTGCAGAAATGTTGCCAAAGTTACACATTTCCATTGAAGGGTTGGATAAAGAAAAAAGAAAAAAAGGTTCTTTATTGCATGGCACCAAGAAGGATTTTTAACATCCATGGAAACTTTCCATTGTACAAGGTTTTTTTTTTACAGTGGGAAAAAAATTATTTAGATTATTAAAATGTTCTTCACAAATGGTTAAAAAACTGTTTACGGAAAGGAATCAAAAAATGGTTCTTCAGTTTTATCACTGCAAAACCCTTTGTCGGAACCTACATTTTTAAGAGTGTAACTGTGTTGGGTCACCAAATATCTGGGTCTTGAAGCAAAACCAGTTGAGAAGCAATGTATTAGACTTTCCAGCCAGTCTTTATGATACTGTAGTAAAGTGAAACCACTGGTGTGTTTGGTGTCACTGTAACAGAGGTGACTGGTGAAAGCGATGAGGCCTTAGAGCTTTGGTTTCCTGCTAGATTCTCCCGACTTTAAACCTGTAATTGTGACAGTGTGCTAGTGCTAGTGTATCTAAGGAGAGGGTGGTGGGGAGGAGAAGGGGGAGGACAGCTTATAAAAAACAGGCCATGAAAAATCAAATGTGGGACAGAGAGGGTTCCCTTTCCTATTTCTTGACTTCCTCTTTCTCCTCTCTTCCTTACTTTCTCTGTTCTCGCACTGCTGTGCAGCACACAGTTTATGCGTGTATGTGCTTTTGACAGTCAAAGGCCACACCACTGGGCCTCGATGGGGCGCCTGAGCCTTTCACTGACACTCACTCTCAAATGCTCACTCTTTAAATCCCTCCATTTCTTCTGCTTCTCTGCTCTTTGTAAAATAAGTTTTGAGAAGCTCAAGTCGAGGAGCAAGTAAGGCCAGTGGTGGGACATTTTGATACACTAAACCCCTTGACACGGAGAGATGAAGCCTTTGCCTTGCACTGGCTTGCTTCATTTTGCACAGACTTGCCTCAGAGTGTGGTTAAATAAACACACACACACACACACACACACACACACACGTAAGTACACACATGGATGAGGACTCATTCAAACAGCAAACCCCAGGAAAGAACTGAACAGAATATTTTCCTTTACACTATTGTGAAGTTTGGGGTCAGTAAGAAAACAAAAAAAAAAAAAACTAAAGAAAATTCTGATTTGCTATCACAGGAATAAAATACACTTTAAAATATATTAAAATATAAAATATAAAATAGAAAATATAACTGGTTTTACTGTATTTTTGATAAATGCAGCTTTGGTGAGCAAATTTTAAATGAACAACCTTTATATGTAAGACAAAAGTGTTTTTTTTTTAAATTTTTTATTAATTTATTTAAAAAAAAAAAAAAATTTAACCCACATTAACTACAAAGAAAAGAGTGGCCAATAGGTCCGTGTACAGGGTCAATATATTATTGAAAATGTTGTGTTTTGTGTTTCACAGATGACCATTTCTTTCTTTACACTCAAAAAAATAATAAAAATCATATTTAGTTCATGGTCTCAAAGGCTCTGATATGTTAATTACATGATGCCTTAAAAGACATTCTGGACTCCTTAGAACCTCAAAACATAAATGAAGCTGAACATTTCTGTGTAGCTCCACTGCATCCCGGCTTATCTAAAATGATGTAAGATTTTGGGTCGTATCAAAATTCCACAGCATTGACAAGTAAGTGGGGTGACTTGTAATGGATTCTAACATCATATAGATTTTGCCTGGTCATTTGAAAGTTGATGAATGGAAAGGAGCGGTGAATATTGCATGATCAGGCTTTCTGCCAGCAGTGGTACTGTTGTACTGGCGTTGATCTTTGCATGCAACCAGACAGATAATGTCATTTTAGACAACATGTCTCCTTTAAGAAGACCTCGAGTTTATTGCATTTATTTTTGTAAGTATCAACTGTCTGTGTGGGTGAACTACTGCCTGCTCAAAATCAGGCAAGATGTAAATAAAATACTTTGTCAAAAAGAGCAGCCCAACAGATAATGGACTGCTGAAGGTCTCTCCAGAGAACAAATATATGCAATGTACAAAATACGCCTTAAAAATAAAATACGCCTTCTTTTTTTTTATCATGCTATAGCTTTGAATAAGGAAAAGTGAAATAAATGAACAAACTTTTATTTTTTTTCTTTAATTGGATCTTTTTAATGAACGATTCACTTCTCAAGTAACACCAGTCTGAATGGTTTGTTCATGAATCAAACTGAACCGATTCTTGACTCTCACTGACTCACTGATGATCCAGTTAACTATTCACAGCTCTTTAGAGGTAAAGATTACCAGTGAATAACAAATAAAAATAGTCCACACAAAGCTATCATATGACTTCAGAGGACTTATAAAGTGCACAAATCTGGACTGCTTTTGTGATACTCATGTATTGGTTTTGCATCATTTTTGAAGCTTTTGCAGCCCCCATTCATTGTAATTGCTCCATTTATATTCCACAGCAGAAATAATGTCATATGTGTTTGGAACGACTGAAGGGGGAGTAAATGATTGCATTTTTGAGCAAACTATCATTTTCATTTTTGAGCAAACTATCATTTTAAGCATTCTTGAAGCATTTGAACACCACAGTTTCTGCTAGTTCATATAACACTATAGTTTTGGTTTATAATGTGGTTAATATTTGACTCCCACTGGTTTTAGTCTTATACTAACTCAGTGACTGCACTGCATTCGTACAAACACACACACACACACCACCGCCACTCTCAGTCAGTTTATTTATTAATCTTTATATGCAGTGAGTATCAGAGTTGCCAGAGATGCGGTCCACAAGTGTGGTTGCAGTCAGAGGAGAGGGCAGTTTCCATGGCAACTGAAAGACCAGACCCAACTCTATGTACCAGAGCTGCCAATCAGACCGCAAAAAGAGAAAAGAGAGAGAGTGCAGAGAGAAAAAAGACGAAGGACGAATATCTTTTCATGAAGGTTGAGGAGATTGAAATGCCATCATCCTTTCAGTCCAACAGAGCACACGAACACACACACACACACACACACACACACACACACAGACAGATGTACACAGACGCATTCACTTTCACCACCCCATTCAGAGTCAAGTCTGCAGAGTCATTTACATAAGCTGAAATCTAAGAATGGCCAAGTCTTAGACAGATATGTGCACGCCCTGGACAGAAAATATGTCAAAATATTAATTGGAACTGTTGGAATGATTTTTCTTATCACAATGTTATCGTAAAACATAACTGTATGCATCTGATGAGATATAAGGAAGTTGTATAATAATTTCTGCATAAAAAAACTAAGAAAAAAAAAAGGTATGGCAATTACTCACCTTTTGTGACCAATATCATTGTCGCCCAAGCAGAAGAGAGTGAGAGAGAAAAGAGGAGAGAACAGAAAGAAGACTAATTAAATTGGGAGTCAGTAATTAAATACATCATGTTAGAATAGAAATTGCTGGTATCAAACAGGAAATGTATTTATGTTTTCTATATTGAAGCACTTAAAATCCCCAAGCTGGCACGACACTAGAACAGAACAATTTTTCTGCATGCAAATGCGTTTCAATTATGCCATATGGGAGAATACCTGGGCCATTTACTGGCAGAAATGTGTTTTGAGTGACAGGTGTATAATAATGCTTTCTACTCATTTTGAGCAATTGTTTCAGAGCGGCCATTTTCACCGATCTTTCCTGGGTGTGAAAACAAAAAGACTTTGCAGTCGTTCTACAGTGGAAAGCGGCACATTTCAGGGGACTGTGTGATTTTCTTTTGAACAGGTGACTTTATTTTGAAGGATTCAATTATTGTCCACCCCAAACTGAAAATGATATCATTTCCCAACCCTCTTGTCAAACAATTTTCTTTCATGGAACACAAAAGCAGACGTTCATCAGAATCAAGTTGCTCCTTTCCATACAATGAAAGTCCATGGAGACCAGGAGGTCTCAAGCTCCAAACCTGACAAAAAGTATCATAAAAGCAGTTCTTTTAAAGGTGACATATCATGAAAATGTTCCATGTTTAAGTGCTATAATCGGGTCCCCAGTGCATCTACCAACTCAGCAAATAAAAAGAACAACCCAGTAATTTTTTTTCTGGTAAGCCTTTCTCTGTAAGTTCATTAAAAAAACAAGCCACTCAGATTTGGCTTACCCTGTGATATAGAAAGCGGATCTTATTATAATATTACCTCGCAATAATCTGCAAGTTTCCACCCATGCCGCCGCCATTCTGTTTTCACAAGCGACAATGGTGTACCAGTTCTAACGTTGTGGCAAAAATTTCAATCAAAGCATGCTAACTGTTCTACAGTAACTGTTCATTACTGACACTCTATCCTCCAATTTGATACTGTTAAGTGCTTTGACACAATCTGTATTGTAAAAGCGCTATATAAATAAAGGTGACTTGACTTGACTTGACTTCTATTGTTGGCTGCGCTGACGAGCACAGAACATTATTTAGAGTCCCAGCTTCAGAGGAGACAAAAGAGCAGTGGATTTATTGATTCCTGTTTACCTTCACAGACATAACCGACTGTATTTTTGTAACTTATGTATTTTTAACATAAACTTGTGTGTATTTGACAGTTTAATCGCAATAAGACATGAAAGAGAACTTAGTTTAGTACTCACGTGCTGTGTGACAGCCACTTTCTGTGCACTCAGAAAACCGTATATCAAAAGTTTAAACTGATAATGGTTTAAAATGCATGATTTCAGCATGATAGACATGATAATCAAAGCCAAACGGATGTTTTTCTTTGACAGAGTATCTGAGGTAGGAGCTGTAAAGGCACAGCGCTATTTTGGTAAACGGGGCAGGGAGCAGCAGCTCATTTGCATTTAAAGAAACATGCACGAAAACAGCGTGTTTCTGCTTCCACTCGAAAAAGCTATTTTCAAATGATCTGTGAGGTATTTTGAGTTGAAACTTCACAGACACTTTCTGGGGACACCTGAGATTTATATTACATATTGTAAAAAGGGGCATAATAAGTCTCCTTTAAATCATACACTGCTTTTCTAATGGCTCTAAAGGCTATACATGTTTTGTCATTTTTGGTGCTTGACATGCCCTGGTCACCCTTCTCTTTTATTGTATGGAAAAAAATGACAGAAGAAAGAAAATTATACAGGTTTTGAACAACATAAGGTTGAGTAAATGCTGTCCGTTTTCATTTTAAGGTACACTACGTGAAATTTTTAGTCTAAACTGTGCTCGGTTAGAAGTTTTTGCTCTTTGGCTGGCCGTTACGACAGGAGGAGTCTCCCCTCTCTCTGATACTGTGCACACTCCTTTGAGCTAGTAGTTATGGGACCAAATGCAGTACACCGTCTCCCACTCCCTCGCTCTTTCTGTCTGGATGGGTTGACAGTGGGGGAATGGATTTGTTCCCCTGCCCCTGAGGCAGATTGGAAATCTCCGGCCTGTCAGGTAGTGCAGTGGAATTATGGGAGTGAGTGGCTCCTTATTTGTGGCTTGCCTGCTGCTACCAGGTGATGGATGGAGGAGTGGAATCACCAGTCACTATGGCAACTGTACTGATACTGCTTAGGTACCACCCCAGCCCCCATTTCTCTCTCTATGACTCTTCATGGGATTACAGCCTTAACCTTTGTCATTTAGTCCAGAACCTGACAATGTAGTGCACATGATTGTAATGCTGTGAGTAGTCGGACTTGGCTTTCCCAAAATTGGAAATACTGGCTGTTTAAATACAAAGTCTGGAATGATTAAGATTTTTTTAATGTTTTTAAAATAAGTCTCTTATGCTCACCAAGGCTATTTTATTGAATTAAAACAGCAATATTCCCCCTTGTTTTAATATATTTGAAAATGTAATTTATTCCTGTCATGATCTTTCAGAAATCATTCTAATTTGCTGATTTGCTTCTCAATTTTTATCAAATATTATTGGCGTTCAATGATTTATTAAGAAGTTTGAAAACAGTTTTTGCTTTGGCATCACAGGATTAAATTACATTTAAAATATATCAAAACATAAAAAAAAAATGTAACAATATTTTCCAACATTATTGTTTTTGCTGTATTTTTGATTGAATAAACACAACATTGGTGAGACTTCTTACTACATTAGATTTTTTACTACATTAAATTTATTACTACATTAAAAAAATCTTAATGGTAGTATGTGTAAATAAACTTATTTTGAAGACCAAATGATCAAAGAAGCATCAAAACAGAAATTATAGAACCAATCATAATAGCTTTACAGGGACATGGTATCTGTACACGCTGACAGGCTTTAGATTTGTATACCAGTCATTTGTCGCAAAAAGCCCAGCCGTGAGTGCCAGTATGGTGTTAGAATAGCTCTAACTGAGGGTTTTACAGCTGGTTTAAGTGGTTTAGAGTGAAATGGAAAGCGTTTTTGCACAAATTATTTACTCAACACATGCTTGAGTTTTCATGTGGGAGACACACATTTACCTCCATCTATTATTCGTTCCCCACAGCAACTCCAATTAGTGTATATGTATACGTTCACTTTCTCTCAAAAGAGAGTGAGTTTCCAGATACAGTAAGTGACGGGCTTTTCCCCCGCCTGCAAACCTGCTTGTGGCCGGTGGGACTCCATAAATCACATGTGGATTTACTCACAATCATTAAAAATATAGGTGGTTCAGATCACATTTTACAACAAGATGCCTCTTCAAGCCCACTGTGCCTTTCCTAAATGGCTGATGGGAGACAGTGAAAAATGACAGCATCATGCTGCTTTCCCACCATAAATCATTCAGTAGCCATACTCACATTCACAGCTACAGCTAGAGGTAAGAAACTCACTCTATAAGCAACACTCTGGGTTTTAGGGTTCATGGAATCAGGGTTGCAGTGGTTATTGAGAAATATGGTGAATCCGGTCTGTGGTGTGGAAGGTATTGTTTTAACATTTGAGGCAACTGGTACGGAGCCCCTAAAGGGACATTGGCAAAAAAAAAAAAAAAAAAAAGAAGACTTTCGCGTGCGCACGAGAAACTATCGCATGACTTTTATGAGAAATGATATGCATGACTACACTCCCTCTGTACTTTCTCCACTGGATGCTCTGTATTTAACGAAAATAAAGGCATTTATTTATCAAGAAAGAAAGAAAAATGTCAAAGAAATGTCAAAGAAATAAAAAACGAAAATGAAACGAAACTAACAGCAGTTATTGAAAACCAAACTGAAGTAATAATTATCAAAAATACATAATCGCTTTCGATTATATACATATTTGATTGGCTTTTAAAGTTTTATGTGGGACAATAGGATATTGTCGTATCGAAATCTAAAATTTGAGCTTTTATACTGTAGCTACCAATCCTTCTAGACCTCAAAATGTGTTTTAAATGTCAGAATCAGAAAGAGCTTTATTGTCAAGTGTGTTTACACACACAAAAACACAAGAAATTCGTCTTGGTGACAGGAGCATCCAGTGGAGAAAGTACAGAGGGAGTGTAGTCATGCATATAATTTAAGGTAATAGAATGAAATATAAGTCTAATAATAAACAGAATAGACAATACATTAAAAAACAATAACTATGGTAATAAAAATATAGATAAAATAGAATTATGAATGTGCAAATGTTTTAGGAGGTTATGTACAACATATAGAGAAAATAGAAGGAATTATGAATGTGCTATTTTACAGATTAAAAGTTTTGAGAAGTTATGTACAGATGGACAGTCCTGAGATGTTAGGCTATGTATTGTTCAGGTGGAATATAGCCTGAGAGAAAAAGCTGTTCTTATGCTGTTCAGTGATGATTTATCTGTGTCCGAATGCAAGAACAGAAACAATGTTTGGTTACATTTTATTTCGATAGTCCACTTTAGACATTCTACTAGCTCTAAGTAACTTTGTAACTACGTGTCAACTACATGTCAACTAATTCTCATTGATTTGCAACTACATGTCTACTACCTCTCAGTAGGGTAGGTTTAGGGTTAGTAGAATAAGTTGACATATACTTGCAAAGTTTCTAATAGTCAGTATGTTGTATATTGTGGACTCATCAAAATAAACTGTTAGAAGATATTAAACAGACAGTCTACTAATACTCTAATGACTGCTAGTTCTAATAGTCTAATATGCTAGTTCTAATATATGTGTAGTTGCAAAGTTACTTACTGTTAGTAGAATGTCTAAAGTGGACTATCGAAATAAAGTGTTACCCAATGTTTTAGTATTGAAGGCCAAAATAGATCTCAATTAGGCTAATTCATGCACATGCATGCTCTTGTTTTCTTCTTTGTAAGATGGCAGAAGTGATGCAACCGGAAACTGTAATGCCTGAGCTCAAAAAAGTTTCTCGTGCGCACGCGAAAGTCTTCTTTTTTTTTTTTTTTTGCCAATGTCCCTTTAGGGGCTAAGTGAACTGGCCTTGGCTGGATTGTTAAAAAAAAAATTATAAAAAGGACATGTTAAATTGGAAAAGTGAACTAGCCTTGGCTGGATTGTTAAAAAAAATTAATTATAAAAAAAATAAAAAAGTACAACAGAAATACTGTAGGTACACTACCGGTTAAAAGTTTGGGTTTAGAAAGATTTTTTTTTTTTTTTTTTTATGTTTTGGAGTCTCTTATACTCAACAAGTCTGCATGTATTTGATAAAAAATACATTTAAAACAGTAATGTTTTGAAAAATGATTACAACTGAAAACAATATATATATATTTGTTTTTCTAATTTAATATAGGATGCAATTTATTCATGTGATGAAGAAGGTAAATTTTCAACAGCCAAGCTCAAGAAACATTTCTTATTAATATCAATGATGAAAACATTTGTGCTGCTCAATATATTTGTGAAAATCTTGATTAATTTTTTCCAAGATTCTGTGATGAACAGAAATATTTACTGTCACTTTTGTTCTTTGTTCAATTTAACGTGTCCTAGCTATATATACTGATATACTGTATATATATATTTTAATCTAACTTCCTTAAAGGTGCAGTGTGCAATTTCAGTGTCATTAGCATCGGAATTGCAAAAATAATGCTTTTTTTCTAACAGTTTTTTGTTGTTGTTGTTGTTGTTATTGACCAAGGCAAGAATAAAAGAAAAGAAGAAGAAGAAAAAAAAAAAAACCTTAAAATGCCTGATTAATTATACATTTCTGCTAAACTGCCGTTTTGCCTGATGTGAACGAATGCTCAGAGTGCTTGGGGTAACTCAGTAGGTACTCAAACAATAAACAAATAACTGAAATGAAGAAGTGATCAAATAAACGTCCCAGGGAGCTCCCATTTCACATCAGCTGTGACTAACCTCTCCGCTGCACAAATAGCCCCAAGACAGGCCTGTTTTTATACGGGTTAGATTAAAATGATTCATTTGGCTTTTTTATTTTCCTCCCATGAATCTGCAACTCTTTAACGCTGTCTCTGTCATTGAGTAAACGAAGAAAATGGACAACAAATTTGCAGTTCCTTCTGTTTCTCATGAAATATCCAATTTTAATGAAATTTTCCTACATGTTTGAGGGAAATTAGCATTCTACTAAAACATTAATTATGAAAGTAGGGGAAAAATGTTAATGTCTAATATTCTTACTGTTCTACACATGATAAAGTAGTCCTCTATACTTTGTGCAGCTAAAGTGAGCACTGTGAAGACCTAAGTGGGGTAAGAAGGGTCTGGGGAAAAGTAATTCCAGTTTCCAGGAATTCTTATTTTGGTTTAGGGTCTACAGTATGTCATTATGTAAAAAATTACACATCACACCGAGTCAACATTCACAATGTTCCTTGACCTGAGTCAATATTGAAAATGTACTGATACTGCAGAGCCAGTATTGAGATTATTTTGTTCTGCATAACTATGATGCACTTTGTGAATGTCTCCTAGAAAGCATATTCAGTGAACAAACATGCCATGAGAAAATGAATTGTGAAGTTTAACATGCTTAATGCAACTGTGAAAAGTCACTTTTTAAAATGAATTCTCGCCAAGGGATTTAAAAAGCCAATGCATTTGTAATGTTCATAGACTATAAAATGCCCATCCATAGCTAGCAAATATTTAGCACTGAGACGTGAACTCAAAAAGTCCAGTATACTGGATAACATGATTTCATACATTGTGAAAGTCTCCTATTTCAGTTTTTCTAATCAATTCGTGATTTAAAGCAGGACTAAAAAATATTTTAATTTGGTTACTAGGTAACATCCAGCTATGCTTACATTTACATTTCTACATTTTTTGCATTTGGCAGAAGCTTTAATCTAAAGTGACAGTGCAAATGATACACATATTGCTGTGGAATTCATAAAGACTGGGTAGTGTGAGTAATATTCAGCTGAGAAAGGCTCGGCGGGATGGATCAGGTCTTAATCACAGCTGAAACATCTGGGAGCAAGCTAGCAGCACGCTAATGAAACGGCTAATAAGCATCTCCTTCCTTCCCTCTTTCTTCGCACACATGGCGCAGACATCTCAAGGACGCTGGTCCTTCTGTGGCACACGAGCAGGTTGCTGTTAATTACTGATTTTTACTTGAAGAGGCACGTTTCTCGCATCACTGACAGAACGGAAACAACCATACCTCGCTCTCACATGGAGACCAGGCAGCCGTTAAAGATGCATGTGGGTGGGAGTGTCTGGGTCTTCCACTTGATGGGCATCGCATGCTTTTTAGACTGCCAGTTATTTATTTGGATAAATAAATAATCTACTCAGAGACTGTTTAGATCGGACTAATGTGATGGGTTGGGGTAGCAGGTCAATAGCTGCTTTTACTCCAATTTGAATCTAACGATTATCCACTAATAACGTTTAATTGCTATATTCTTGAGACTTCAAGACTGAATATGAATCCAAGTCTTGGAGTCCTGAGATCCTTAATAGAGCAGCCAAAAGATGACTGTCCATCTTTAAGCCTTCCAAATAATCTTTTGGTGGCATTTCACATTGAACTGCAAACTGATAAAACGCTCCTTGCTGTGCACTTAAACCAGGTCAAAAGAGCACAAAACTGTGAAAAGTAGACAGATATTTTAAAGGCTGTGTGCGATATGTCAATTTCCCACAATCTTGGATCTTTTTTCTTCCTCTTAGCAACTGCGTTGTGGTTTCATCTGTACGGTTCTTTAGATGTTCGCTCAGCCAATCAGTTTCCGAGGTGAGAGGTAAAGCCTTCTCACTGGGAGTGTGTCCCACTATAATCACGAAAAACACTTTGAAATGGTTTGGCACACTCATATCATATCTGCCATTCTTCGGTGTGAGGTGACATTGACCAAATAAACCTCATTGCTCTTTCCAAAAATGAACTTTAACACGATCCCCAGTTTTGTTGTCAGGCTACAACCACAAAGCCCAGAAGGAATCTGCAGACTTTTCTGGAAAAATAAATATTTTCAAAAGAGTCAGTATAGGTTCATTGTTGAATTTGTTCTAAATTTTCCCCATTGTCTTTTTCTATTTTTATCCACAAAGAATTCACTTGATACATTTTAATTTCTCACATAACACAATTTTTTTTAGTTGAAAGAATTATAATTTTTTTCAGCAAAGAATCACAACATTCATTAAAAAAGATAGTAAATTCTGACATTTCAAAAAAAAAATTCCATCAGAATGATTTGTGAAGGATCATGTGACACTGAAATTGAAAAATGTATTGAAAATTCAGCATTGCCATCACAGGAACAAAATATATTTTAAATTATAATATTTCACAGCATTACTGTTTTAATACTACTACTACTAATATTTTACTCCTTTTTTATTATTATTAAATAAATGTAGCCTTGGTGAGCATAAGAGACTCTTTTCAAAACATGAAAAAATCTTAGCAACCCCAATGTGGAAAATAATAATGAAAAGAAAATGAAAGAAAGAAAGAAAGAGAAAGAAAGAAAGAAAGAAGTGAACATTTGTGTATAATCAAATTCTTAAATGATTTTATTATAAATGCTGATTTTATTACTATTATATTTTATTATACAAAAAAAAAAAAAAAAAAAAAACCAAACAAATAATGCATAGGGTCATTTTGACTCCCTTTATGTATTCATGCTTTTTGAGGCATAAATTCTATGTGGAACTTTGCTGATGGCAGGTGTTTGAAAAGAACAATAGAACAATCTACTGGCCTCATATTCCACGTGGGCCTGACTATGACTGGGCCTATGGGTTTAAAATCTGTGACCTCTTTCTCCCTTTTTCATACACCCATGCACAAGCGTAAACTATTAATTTTGATGAGTGCATCACTCACCAAACACATTTCACAAATGCTGCCAGCGAGAGTGTGAAGTGAAATGCTTTTCCGGGCGTGTGAACCCACCCTTGAGAGGCCCTCCAGGCAGGCCAGATTTCCAGAAATGTACCAGATCCGTTTAACATGACTTTGACGCATGCTGCCAAGACGCAGATCTGCACTGACTTCTAATTGTTTACAAAGGCCCACCACATCCCAATCATGAAAGGTAGGCAATTAGATCAAACATTTGAACATATTTTGTAGAAACGCATTAAAACTTCATTAAATCCCAATTTCAGGAACTCCCCTAACTCAACTGCTCTTCATTAATGTTACAGACAGTGAAGAGAAGCAACAGAAGCACATTTTGTCCCTATCAAGAGGATTAACTCAGCAGATTACACATATACACGCTCAGGCATGCAGGACGCTGTTTCGCTTTCATAATCAGGAGCCGATTTGAATCGTGAGTTCAGAGATCATTTGCTAAGATTGGGCATGGTCCCCTAACGCTCAAATCAGCCAGTGTCGAGCTGCCGGAGTGTTCCGGTAAACAAATCTGTAATGATAAGCCTCTGATACACGTCTAATCCCCTCTCTAGGAAACAATGACTGATTTATTAGTGATAGGCAGGATGTATTCAGCACTCGGTGAAGTGCGGAATATAAATAAGCGGAATATACCGTAATAAAGCAGGACTGCTTTAAAACACTGCTCGAATCTGAATTAAACAGGATCTGCTTTGTTCATGTGATGTTTTCTCAAAGTTAAGTTGACAGTCAAATGATTGTATAAGTCTTTGAGAAATATTTCTCGTACTTTCCCCTCCATCACCTCACCCACACATGTGCACTTGATAGTATTTAGTGCATACACTGCAGCTGATTATGATCACCGGCCAATGTTTTAAGAATCTTTTGGCATAAAGACTGATTGCTGGTTTTCTCCTGGACAGCTGCCACTGTTGCATTTGTGCCACCCACACTCTCGTGAAAGCTAATAATGAGAGTTTTCTTTTACTTCTTAATAGACTACCGCATTTATAGACGAGGCAAAGGGTCAAAATCAATTTAATAAGTTCAACAAACAGAGAGTTTAAACAGTTACAGCTCTCAGTTAGTTGTGCAGTGAATCATTGCTGAATAAAGAACTTGAGATAAATAACATTAATTAGAGTCAGTTCTGCTTCTTTAATTTGACCGGACAAGCAGCACTAGAACTCTGCACATCATAGCAGCAGTTGATTGTGTTTTAGCTGCTTTTGGAATGATCCCTGGAGCAAAAACGGACAAAATATTAGGCAGTATTGTAAAATGTTATATTCTAAAATATAAGTTAAAATATACCACGTTAAGTTGCATACCGAGAGCACAGGTGTGCTGATGTTCAGAAAAATAATTAATTTTATGTATCAGTTCAATAAAACAAGAAGTTGGTACTGAGTTCCAAACAAAACCAAAAGCAAATTCATGTCTTTGTGCCAGACACGGCAGTGGTGTTTTGGTTAATTTTTGAATAAATTCAGTGACTAACTCATAAAGTTGGTAACGCATCAGCGTTATCGAACTAACTGGTTTGGTGAGTGATTCAACGACTTGTTCAGAAATAAAATCACTTGATTCAATCTTGCATGAATCAGGATTTTTGAACTAATTGGTTCGGTGAAAGATTCAATGACTTGTTCATAAATATAATTGCATTTTTAAAACAAATTGGTTGAATAAATGGTAACAATGTAACCTGCAGAAAGAGTCTGAACTGTAAATACAGTATTAAATGCACAACCATGTGATATTACTTTTTTGCCTAAATAAAATTCCATCAGTCTCACAAGTCATTGCATGATTGACAGAAATATTTTCAGATTTGTAAGAGGAGAAATGGGTAACACTTTACAATACGGTGACAATAATATGCATTAATTCATGCTTAACAAATGCACAGATAATCATGAGTTAATGTGTAACTCATGAAGAACTAAACCACTTATTAACAATTACTGCATCAGCAACTAATGAACATTCTATATGATTCATAGATTAAGTAATCAATAAATTGTTATCAGTTAAATGCGTCATAATATATTAACTACCTAATAACTTATTTTATTAACTAATGAAGTAAATTCATATGTTAATTATCACATTGGGTTGAAGCCATGCCTTTAAACTTCTAGTTTTCTGCTTTAATTAATCATTAGCTAATGATTTGCATGGGTATCATTATGTTATGACTTTACTTGTTGAGGCACATGACTATTAACTAATTAATACTAGTTAAGTAATATGTCATTGTGGTTATAGATTTTGAATGAGTTAGTCATGTGCCTCAACAAGTAAAGTCATATGACACATTTAACTAATAACAATTTATTGATTACTTAATCTGTGAATCATATCAAATGTTCATTAGTTGCTGATGCAGTAATCATTAATAAATGGTTAATTCATCATGAGTTATACATTAACTCATGATTATCTGTGCATTAGTTAAGCATTATTTAATGCATATTTGTGCACCCGTATTGTAAAGTGTTACCGAGAAATATGTAAATCTGTTAGATTACAAGATGTAATTATCATGATGTAATTAAAAAGTTGATGTAAAACTCTTCATCAAGCATATGACTCATGCAGTCATTTCTCTGAAATTAGCCGTTCATCACATTCTCTCTGTTTAGTCAGTAAGTTCATTGTAAAAGTTCAGACAAACATTACTGTCTTGTTATTTATAGTGTATAAGAGAGTTTTGTCCTCAACAAAAAGACCTGCTTGGAAGTATTACATTTTCTCACAGTGAAGCAAAACTATAAAGTCCAATTAAAAAGTCCTGTCTTTGGCTGGTGTATTACGTACAGCACGGATCTCAACATTTCCTTCACCTCAATTCTCTACAGGCTCACTTGAAAATATCATGGTGAATTCACAGTATTCAGTCCGAACCACCATGAACTACCAGCAATCCACTTTAACCATGTGCTGTCTGGGCTGGAATATACTGTTAGAAATTAAATGTAAGAAACTGTCATTTTCATGCTCCACATGGCATCTTTATATATTTATTATGTATATTTATTTATATATATATATTATACAAATTAGGTTTATTATAGATATTTGGGGTGTGTTTTTGCTGTTAAATGATTTGCATAAATCCTTTAGTGATTCAGGTGCTAAAGCAACACAGATAGCATGCATCTGAAAAAAAAAAAAAGAGCTATCAGTAGGCGCTGTACATTCTTAATGAATTTCCCCTTGAGCGTTTTAGCATCTCTGGGAGTTACTTGTAACTAAACAAGTTGCAGAGTGACATTACTCCCTTTCATTTTCCTCCTTTTAGCTGCCTGTCTGTCACCCTATTTGTCTGTCCTCCCACCTTGTCTGTGTTTGCCTTTTTATCCCTCTTGTTTTTGTTCTTTTTCTGTTGCCTTTTTTTGACTGCTATCTCAAGTAGCGATGACCTGACCAGGGCTGTGTTATTTTTGAAAGAGCATTTACTGGTTCAATTATTTTGCTCCGGCTCACGCACACACACACGCAAAATCACACAAAATCCAGCTCAAGTGGCTTTTATGCTGAAGCATGAAGAGTTGTTCTGCAGTAGGATGTTGATTTTTTTACCACCCTCTCTTCTAACTTCTCGCTGCGACGGGAGAGTGTTTTTCTCTTTGCCTTTTGGTTTAAACATTGTTATGCAAATATTTCCTTCGCTGCTTGAAACACAGCCAGGCTAGATGTTTTTTTTTTTTTTTTTCTGGACACAGAGAGGAATGTAACTTAAGGTTAGGTTAGCCACTTCTTACAAACTTTACTTTGCAGTGCCATGGCAGTGCTTAAGATTTTACTCTTTAGCATGATCTTGTCAGCCCCTGCAGGTGGACCCTCTTACCCCTTGGGTCCTGATGCGATTCTATTAGCAGTGTTGTTATTGTTCTCAAAACTAAATCTAAAACAGTTTTTTTTTGTTATAACAAAGCCAAAATAAATCAATCAATATATAAATAAATTAAATATAAATATTGCATGGAAAACTTTAATGAAAATTAGAAATATTGCCTTGACAGCTAACTGAAATAAGATAAGTTTAGACTAAAGTACTAAAATTACTCAAATTAAAACTGAAATAAAAATTAATTACAGCTAATTATAAATAAATAAACAAATAAGCAAGCAAGCCAGCTGAGACAACTACGCATTCTATTCAGAGCCTGATTATAAACGATATAGAAATGATTTATGTTTATTTACTCATCATGAAAATGTGAAACACATTGTATTACTGAAGTGAAAAATGGTCAAATTAAAGTTTTTTTTCTGTGTGTTTCAGGTTAGCAAAGTAATAGCTTAGCATAAAACCGTCTGGTTGAGAAAAGCTCTTTTAATTAGCTAGAACAAAATATCACAATATTATACTTTCAGCTATGAGCATTGTCACTGAAATGAATGAGAATGCTAATAGATACAGTGCATCCACAAAAGTATTCACAGCACCTCACTTTCTCCACATTTTGTTATGTTACAGCCTTATTCCAAAATGGATTAAATTCATTATTTTCCTCAAAATTCTACAAACAATACCCCATAATGACAACGTGGAAGAAGTTTGTTTTTTAATCTTTGCAAATTTATAAAAAAAAAAAAAAAAAGCAAAAAAAAAAAAACGTACAAAAATATTCACAGCCTTTGCTCAATACTTTGTTGAAGCACCTTTGGCACCAATTACAGCCTCAAATCTTTTTGGCTACACTCTTAAAAATAAAGGTGCTTCACAATGCCAAAGAAGTGGTTCCATAAAGAAGCTTTAACATCCGAAGAACCTTTCTGTTTCACAAAAGTTCTTTGTGGCGAAAGAAGGTTCTTCAGATTATAAGAAGGTAAGAAAGAGATGGTTCTTTAAAGAACCTTTGACTGAATGGTTCTTTGTGGAACCAAAAATGGCTCTTCTATGGCATCACTGTGAAGAACCTTAAGCACCTTTATTTTTAAAGGGGTCATATAATGCTACATGCACTTTTACAAGTTGTTTGAACTGAAATGTGTGTTGGCAGTGTGTGTACACAACCACCCTATAATGATACAAATCCACCCAGTGTTTTTTGTAATCTCGTTAAATCTTTACCCCTTTCTCAAATCGAGCCGTCTGTCGTGTGGAGTCTGTCCTCGCTGCAGCCTGTAGCACGATGACGTATTGGATCAGATCCAATACAAAGCGGATGTTTGACACACATGCACAGTACTGGATTTTAATGCGCATGCGCAAAGTGGGGTTGTCATTAAAGCTAGTATTAAATGTAAATTAAACTGTAATTACGAGATATATAGGTGTTTCATAGGCTTACACAAATTATAGTATACTGTGATTTTAAACCAGTAGTGCAGGCTATTCAAACTTTATTTAAGCAAGGATGGCGTAGTTTTGAATGAACAAGTTTTTTTTATTAGTTTGATTCGTTTTGGAAATGCAAATCTACTAATTACAATTTTGTTTGTTCTTTATGAAAAAAAAGGGTTCTATTGTCTTTATTTTTCCATAATAGTCTTATAGTTCTGTCAATAATTCGTTCATGAATATTATTTTTTGTTCTCGCTCTCTGCTATATAGGCCTACGTATATAAAAGTTATAGGCCTGCTAAAATATGCGGACATCTTTTTTATACAGTTTAAAAAGAAAAAGAAAAACAATCCTGTCAGTCGGGGTTCTGTTAGCCAACAGACCCGTTATCCCGGGTTTTTACAGTCAATCCTATGTCCAACAAATAAATACACACACGGTCGGGGACAAGGTATATTAACACAAAGATGACCATTTCTATTTTTTTGTGTGTTATTCATATGCAAGTTAAATCCCTGGAGATAGATGGACCTAATGGCTAGACATACCATCCATTCCGTTACGAGAGTGCTCTCTCTCTCTATGGAGACTTTTTTTTGAGTGTTTTGTATTGTATCAGACGATGTGTGAAAAGCAACTAATAAAACATTTATTTTACCTGACTGAGGCGTTATTAGCGAGGTAAAGTCTTAATATAAATTTAATGTTTTTTATTTTTATTTTTTATATTATTATTAGCCTATTGTAAATGTTTGTAATAGCTACTGTATATTAGAATAATATCTAAATAAACAAAATGGATCAGCATTAATTTAATATCCCCAATTAAATTTAAATAAACATGACGGATACAATCAAAAAAGACATTTAGGCTAACTCTGTCAGAGTGGTGTAGGCTATCTTTATAATTAGCTATTTACAGTACAACATCTGCATATGAAGAGTTCATTTGCAAAAACAGATAACTCCGTTTTTAAAATTCTCAGTGCATTTCAATTAATCTCAATCAAACTGCAGTTGGGTTATTTTGACGGTTAAAAAATAACTAAAAAAGCAGCTAATTAATACAACAAAACACAATAAAAACATAATAACATAATAAAAAACATGATTTTTGAAAAAAAAAAAAAAACCGTTATCGGTTTTTGCACATAAACTCTTCATATCATGTTGCTTATTGTATCCTTATAATAATGGATACAGCATTTGTGGGCATCCTGGCGATAACATATGAAATGAAAAAAAAAACCAAACAAAAAAAAAAAACTTTGAAGTCGCCAGTACAAAAACATTGTGGATGAATTTAGACATTAAAGTTTTTACACTGTAATGTAATGTAGGTCATCGCGTATTGTAATGTAGGTCAGAAACCCTTGCTGCATATGCTGCTTTATACTTCACTTAGACTAAGTCGTTAGACTAAGTCGCGTTGGATAAAAGCATCTGCAAAATGATTAAATGTAAATAAAATTATGACTTTATTCGAGACCTATACAGCGCATGCGCGTAAAACATCCACTAAGTAGTGGATATCGTGCTACAGGCTGCAGCGAGGACCTCTTGGTCATGTGACATCACACGGACGGAGGCCCCTCCCACAATTGTTGATTGTCAGCAGCTTTTCAGCACAGACTGCACTGGTGTCTTACCTCAGACCCGCCCTGAGTGAGCTGTCATCAGTTGTTTCACCGCCGGAGCAGATGTAGACAAGAATGACTCCTAAGCGATTGAGGTGTTTTGTTGTTGGATATAATAATGAACATAGCAGTAGTCATTTACTCCCGTCATCTGAGCCGCTGAAGAGGATTAGGTTTTGTTCTGAAGGGAATGTGCCCTCCATCTACCTAAATGCGTCTAAATGCGTCTATGTTCGCGCGAATCATTCGTGATCCAGCTTCACCTCCAGAAAAGTGAGTACAAGGTTTTTTAAATGAATCTTTGCAAATGGCCTTTCCTAATAATGTGCTAATTAGCAAGTTTCACGATGAATGCGGCTAAAGTAAACAGTCCCTCAGAGATCGGCTCGGAAGAGAGGGGCGGAGTCAGCAGAGCTCATTAACATTTAAAGTAAAATGACACAATACCGCTTGCTCTGACAAGAGCTGTTTTTGACAGGGTGAAAAAGGTGTTTTTTACACTACCAATGAGAAATTTTAACTAAACTATGTTACAGACTTTTCATTAAGACCCTAAAGAATAATATCAACTTGTGGAAAATGGGCATTATATGACCCCTTTAAGAGTGTATGATGCGTCAAGCTTTGATCATCATCATCTTCATTTGGCAATTATCTGTCATTCTTCTGCTCGCCCCTTTGCCTCTCAAGGTCAGGTTGGATAGGGGCAGACACACATTTTCAGGTTTCTCCAGAAATATTTGATTGGATTCAATCCCAGGCTGTGGCTGGGCCACTCAAGGACATTCACAGAGTTTTCTATAAGCCACTCAATTTTGAGTGTCATGGCAAAGGCTGTGAATGCTTATGTACATGTGATATTTTGTTTCAAACTAACTTCTTTCACATTGTCATTATGGGGTATTGTTTGTAGAATTTTGAGGAAAATAATGAATTTAATCCATTTTGGATTAAGGCTGTAACATAACAAAATGTGGAAAAAGTGAGGCGCTGTGAATACTTTCTGGATGCACTGTATATTTCTTTAGGTATATCAGGCCTCCTTGTTAATATCATGCTACCTTGAAGTACACTTTAAACTTTTATAGCTACTTTTTGTGTTAGGGAGAGTGAGTTAAAGAAAGAAAGAAACCAGAAGAAGAGACATAGAGATATAATTGGACTTGTGAGATGATAAAAGTGGTATTTAAAGACAGTGAGGGAACAAAATGAACAGGAACGAAGAGACTGGAGTAGGACTTGGGTGCTTTTGTACTTTATGTTAGGTTTGAGAAAGTGCTCGCTGACTTTAAATCACCACTCCTAAAACTGGTCTGAGATCATTACAGATTTCTGATACATATATTGAACCATGTACTTCCTGAGGCAAGAAATACATCATGGCCTGAGACAACCAGCAATTTTTGATCCCCTACAGTCTGTGATACCGATACACACTCATTCAAGCACATCATACATTTCCACAGCAGCTTCACAATTGTTGAACATTTCAGGCTTAAGACAAGACAAGCACTTTATACTCATCAGTCTCCCTCTGATCTTTTGAACTGGATTTATTCAACATATCTCAAAAGACAAAGCAAAAAGCTAGTCAAACAAACAAGAAACAAAGCCAAAAAGAAGGTGAAGTACCAATGTCCTGGTGGCTACAGTCTTCTAGATTTTAATTGCATATTTTAGTAGCAGTTATATGCATGCATGTGTCTGACAGTATATTGAGTCATTAGCTTCCATATAAGATCAGAATTGTCCAGCAAACTGATTATGCGTGACTGTGATGCAACCATAGAGCAACATCTGCATGATGAGATGAGTAATCACAGAAGAAACAAACCCTCTAGACAGCTCAGTCCATCCCCGTTCCTGCTAATGGCTAGCTGCTAATGCTAGCAGCACTAGTTCCGCTTCACAACTCTCATTTATACTTACAAATTTAGTGCTTTCAATAAAAATAAAAAAATAAAAAAATAAAAATGGTATCAAAGCCTGTGGGATTACATTTCACAACTGAAGGGTGTTAATTTTATTGTTCTTTGGTACATTTCAGCTGCGTGCTAAAAAATGAGATACACACAGGTTTCCATGTAATGATTTTAGCAGTTTAGCAATTTTTATCCGAAGCGATTTTCAACTACCACAGAGACTGTCAGAGTGTAAAGTGCTTGATTAATTGTACTTAAAGCTGCAGTCCGTAACTTTTTTTGGTTAAAAATGATCCGAAATCAATATTTGAGCAAGTACATAACCAGCCAGTGTTCAAAACTATCGCCTTACTTTAAGCCCAATTCACAACGGTTAGCTTATAATAATGTTTTCTACTTTGAGTGGTACGAGTACGTTTTTGCGGGGAATTCGAGCACGGCACTGCATCATTACGTCACGTCTGTAAACATAAAGAAGTTATCCCGGCTAGTATGCTATCGTATGTGAGGATCCTGCAGGTGGCGGATCGTTTATAGTCTTTTCTCACAGCAGCTAGAATAATTAAATGTATCATTTTGTTGGCGGATTGTAATCCAGAAAGGATTATGTGTTTATGAAACACATGTGAATGAAATGAAATTATATTCCAGTTTTAAATGTGCTTCTGATTACAGATAGCCTGGGATTACACAAGATTTGTATTTTAAAGAAAACCAGTTCGAAGGGAGAATAATTAGCTTTTTGGGTTAGAAGAATTTCTTAATATGAAATTCGAATGGCATGACAATTAGATATTATACTGTACAGAAATTGAAATCTACACGCTAAAACACACTATACTCATAGTCACGCAATGCTGATGTTGTTAACATTAATAATTTGAGAATAAAGTATAACAATAATAATACTTTGCACGGTTTGATGTGATATGAGCTAACTGATCTTTAGATTTAATCACCATTGGTAGGGCAATTTATGGTAATGCTTTTTTCCTCAGCTGGTCAGAACAAACGTGGCAGACTTGTTACTTGTTCAGATGGCAACATACAGTAAAAATTCTTATTTGGGTCATATATTCCAAGACGTAGGCTAGAATCTGTGATTCCTAAGTACAGTATCCACACCGGTGCGGTGACTGACAACCACACATTCACCTCAAAACATTCATCCGTGCTGGAGCCGTGCCGACTCACAACCCACGCAAGCGAGATAATTATGCAAGCAGCTTGCAATTCAGGTTTTCAAACATAGATGGCGACAAAGAGGAAAAACTTACGGACTGCAGCTTTAATTAAGGATTAATTTATTATTTGTTCTGGGAATGTGTACTTTAATTGAGCACTGCCGAAACAAAAATACTATTCAATTTCCATGGCAAAATTACAGTTTCACTAAATGAAGTAGGCTACATTAACTTAATTTCAACCTGATCTCACAGAATTCCGTAATGTTCACGGACTTAATTAACCTCCGAATCTGTGGTGGCATCACGGAATCGCCGAAAATTCCGTGATGGGCTCACAGAAGGCATCAGCCGTGGTCCATGCACGGATTCACTGGTTCAACACCAGCGCTGCATCGGACCACGTAAAAAGAGTGACTCCGATGCAGTTATACTTTCACTGGAGTACCTGACCCCACCCCTACCCTAAACCTACCCAGTTCTGAACAATAATGATGACGATAAATTATCGCGTCGGCATATTGATGCTAAGGGTTTCCTATTTAAAGTGTTGAACCAGTGGATCCGTGCGTGAAACACGGCTGATGCCTGTCACTGACTTACATTGGTATCACTTCTGTGAGCCCATCACGGATTTTTTTCTGTGAGCCCATCACGGAATTTTCGGCGATTCCGTGATGCCACCACAGATTCAGAGGTTAATTAAATCCGTGAACATTACACGGAATTCTGTGAGATCATGTTGCTTAATTTACAGTATATGATATATACTGCACATGGAATTATTGTTTTGTCCTACAAGCTTTTGTAGTCAGGATACTGGTCTTCTGGGTATTTATTTATGTAGTTATTCAATCATTTGTTTACTCTTATGCATATTTTTTATTTTCCAGATAATTTAACCATGAAGAAGGAATGCATGAACTAAAGAATGTATATCTTGATTTCTATGTTAGTTGCTTTGGATAAAAAAAAAAAAGACTCTGCAAAATTTTAATGTAATGTAATGGAACCAAACTGATTCACTTGCCAAGGATTGTTTTTTGGCCTCTTCAATTTTATCTTAGAATTCACCAATAAACCAGTCCGCAACAATTACGACTGCACAGAACTGGTCCGGCAGACACCCTGGAAACAAAGTGTGAACAAGGTAATCGAATGCAAACACTGGAAATTGAGTCAATATCTACACACCATGCATTCTTCATGAGCTCCAAGTTTCTTTCAAACAAAAACAAAAAGGTTATCTTCGGCTAAATATTAAATATGGATGTTTTCTGTCTGGGGAGTGCAAATTATGTAAAGAGTAATCACATTCTTCTGCATAATTAAAATCAACTTGGTTCTCCAAGTCTTGGAACCTTTGGAACATTTGAATAATGTAGCAGCAGATGCAAAGCCTTGTTTGGAGTGTGACAGTGTGACACTGAATGCACAAGATTTTATTTATTTTTCAATTAATTTAGTGATCCTAAAATAACAATAATATAAATTTAAGCTATCCTTTCCTAAGACAAAAGGTGCTACTCTTGCCATAACATTCTCTGCCAGATGAACTCAACCTTGAAAGATGGTCAACTGGGACCTTAAGTTCAATTGCACCATAAGTCACAAAATTAAACAACAGAAAGACAGTCCCTTGGGCTCCGATGTGCCTCACTCTTGCGGTGGCTTTTTCTTATTCAACAGCTGCCTAATAAAACAATTACCCTTTTGAATGAGCTTTGACTCCTTGTGTTCAGCCTGAGAACCTGTGAAATGTTCTGGTTCTCAGCCTTTGTCAAACCTTTCTTGTCTCTTCCTCCTTCCTGTCCACCTGTCTGGTCCATTAAGGGAGCAGTCAGTCACAAGAGAGCATGGCCTTTTCATTTCATTCCCAGGAAGAGCTATCAGATTCATACTTGACTCACTGAAAGCAACTTTTTGTGCAGTATTACAAGTAGCTGCAGAGAATTCACTACATCTATCACCGCTATGGATGCATCACACAAGCTAAATGTAGGTTGGCTTTGACAGTCCATTGCCAAAGACAAAAAGATCTTAACCTCAATCGTTTGTACAACTGTGAAAAGCAAAACCGATCACATTCAGCCATGATTGCAGTCACCGAAGCAAACTGGCCTGTGTTGTTTTGGCCCTGGATCAAGTAAACAATTTGTGTAGGCTGAGTAAGAAACAGCGCAGCCATTTTCCTCTTCACTCTTCATCTATCATCACTTCTGCTCTTGAATTTTCTCTGTACCATGGGCACATTTCACTGAAGCAGCATTTATAAAATTAGACATTTTGTCTTCGTTTAGACTCAGATATCCTTGATAGTGTTAGTGCATGTGGACAGACAATACATCACCACGAGGTCCATTTTCCCCACACATAAATTTGGTCTCATAAACTTCAAAGCTAGAATACCCTGATGCCTAAATAGATATAGCGAGTAGCAAATAATGAGCTCTGCCCCAAATGTTTTGCATTTGCTGAGATTTGTTAAACAAAGGCGAATCAAAAGAAACCTGATCTAACAAATTTTGCACAGTAGATCAATCATAATCTATAGAGATGCAGGGAGTATTTCTTAGAAAACAGTTTTTGTTCTTTGTTGTTCCAGGTGTGTGGAAAGTTGGCTCTGTCACTTTCCAAACACCTGGAACAACAAAGAACATTAATAAATCTAGTGTACAAAAGATTACATTTCTAAGACTAAGACTACATTTCACAGCTAAAAGAAAGTTAGCAAATTGAAAAATTACAATTCTGTCAGGACCACTATCGTCAAAAGACAGATACTTAGCATAAAGTTTTGGTTTGGCGGTATGGTTCTGTTCTGTGCAAAAACTCCCTGCCCATCCATGTAGCCTGTCATGAATGAGCAGGGAGAGCAACAATATTAACCCCCATAGGGTAAACAGAACAGAACAATGCAGATATCATTTATGTACTTAATGATATTTAAGTGTATTTAGTGTATTTAAGTCGTATTTAGTGTATTTAAGTCTGATTCAGCAAGGAATATCAGAAAGACAAGTCCTGACTGTGCGAAAGGAGGAGTTGGGGATGGAGGAGGGTGATTTGCTCCTGAGCAAGCGGAAAAAGCTGCTGATTGATACGGAATAGAGCTTATATAGGAATGCCGCGATAGGTGTTGTATTCCTATAGGTAGATACGATCAGCTGAGAATCAGCTGATGCAAGCTTGACTCACGTGACCTGCCGGAACTAACGCTAACGCTTCATTTAGGTATTTATTTTTTTATTTTTTTAATAATCAGTTTAATGAAGAATTAAAGTTCCTGTTAGAGAATTCACAAGTCGTGAAGGTGATTTTGAACTAATGATGGTTAATTTGAAGGGTTAACATTGGACAAGGTTTATGAACTTAATTGAAATACAAATTAAGTTAATAACTCATAAGCCACTCATTATATATAAATAAATACAAATGTAACTTAATGACAGAACTGAACCTGTAACCATTAAAATATCTCATGATCCTTCAGAAATCTTTTTTTCCAGAAAGTTTTTTTTTGACCCCAAACTTAGTAACTGTAGTGCAAATGCACTTAAAATTAGGAGGTTGATGTTCCAAATAAAACAACCTGGGCTGCTATATAATGACACAGGAATTTTACTGAAGTGATCAGAAAGAGAAAGAGACGGTAAACAACCGAGGACAACAAAAGCAGGGGATGGACAGACAGTGAGAGAGACCCGGTGTCTAATTGCCCGGAGCATTTTGAAGCAGCTAATGCTATTTCTCACAGGGTGCTCAGCAAGAGAAGAGGAAGTGATAAGCTCCCATGGGCCAGTATCGCAGAGTGTCCCTCTCTAGCCTGAGGAGTACTGAGAGGTAAATTGGCTGTAGGTAATGAGCTCATGGTGCTCTGATTAAGCGGAATGAAGCGTTTGGAACCAGGGAACTCCACTCTGTGCTCAAAAGGAATGCTCTTGATAAGGATTTATGCAAAGGGAATGTGATGCTGGCGAGCTCTTGTCATTAACACCATCTGCAGTTTAGTCAATCTCAAAGCCATCAGGCTCAGTCGCCATGGAGCATGATTAATTACTACTCCAGCGTGTCTCCGTCCAAGCTGCAGATAGTCACAGACGACTGCTAACAAATATTGTAAAGGTATCGTTAGAGTAAATAAAAGAAAGGAAGGAAGGAATGCATTTGCTCTGATCAAGACAAAGAAAAGTTTAATGAAGTCTAATGTTGACAAACCCAAACAACATCCAAATTTTTTTAGTTTTTTGCAGTCTGAACAACAACAAATTTAAATCAAATGTTTACAAACCCAAACCACACCCACATTTGTTATTTTTTATAGTCAGAACATCAAACAACACATGCAATCTAATGTTTACTAACCCAAACCACACCCAAATTTTATTTGTTTTATTTATTTTGTGTAGTCCCAACATAAAAAAAGGTATGTTATGTTACCCAAACCTTTTTTGTTTGTTTATTTGTTTGCTGTTCAGACTACAAAGAACTAAATATAATATATGCATGTGTAAAATCACTGATGTTCTCATTTGGATGAGACACATAAGTGGAGGTAAAATTGGTATTTTTCCCCCCTAATTTATTTCACTTTCTGTATGAGAATGTCTTTGGCATTGTGCTGATGTTTACTCCATTACTAAAGGAACCAATGTAGATACACCAGATATTGACTTCATCTCATTCACAAAATGACACTATGGACATTAAAATAGGATTTGAAAACCAAAATGCATTTATATGCAACCCATTTGATACAATCATGACAACTGTGTCTTTATTCCTTTTAGAGAAGGCAAAATAAGTTTTTAGGAATTTGTGGCATAACATTCTGTCGTGATGGGCATGAATGCTGCCAGGATGACTGTGAATTTGGAGAATGTACTATATTCAGCTTCCATTCAAAGTCACTGTAAAGTCAAAAACAATAGCGCTGAGCACAAAGGTGCTACAGATGACAGTTTCTACATTTTTGCACCGTTTTCACTGGCTTTGATTCTGTAAGGTGAGTTGTGACAATTGTGAAGCTCTCTGTTAGTGCACTGCAGATATCAGCTGTCAAACTAGCTCAATCTCACTGCAGAAGGATTTGTTTATTACACACACATCTGATTCCCCACCCTAAAAAGTAAAATCCTGAGTAATTTGACAGATAAATGCAACTCAATTCTATATTAAAGGAGTCACTCATAAAAGAGAGTTCATAAAATGCTACTAAAATGTTCACAAACATAACAGAAGTCAGACTTAACCTAAAATGCAAATCATCAGTTGATAGAAATTCTGCTTGGGACCCAGCTGATAAAACTGTTTGTGAATTTTCAAAACAGCATTAACGTGCTGTCTTGAAACCAACAGAGACTTTGCATTCTGTACACCCCTTCCTCCTTTTTTCACACAGACACATCTACTGTAGGTCTTTCAGTCTATCCCAGCTATTATTAAACACATCTTGAAAGACATTGATCACTTCAAAATGTTCAACTCCTCTTGCTTTCTCTGTCTCTCCATCTCCTCTGTTTGTAACTGTCTAAAATAACATTGCAGAGTAATTTAAGGAACTGTGCATATAACAAAGAAGAGCCATTGCTGTTGTTTAGGCTGTACTGACATGCAGTGCCATTGACGTCAGGTAATATTCAAAAGAAAGAAACAGATGTCAGATATCAATTACAAAAATGGGTCTAGTCGATTCTGTGTTATTTTGGAGTCAGAGCAATATTTGGACCCCACATTGTGGATTAAACCTTTACACACATATAGATTCCCTCAGAATAGAAACATTTCTTTCCAACTTCAAATAGAAACCTGATTCGTTTTTATCCATTGAGTGTCTTCCGGGCACATTCAGTCAGACGTGGGTCACTTAACCTCCCAGGCTATGGATTCAAACGGCCTAATCGATAGCAATTTTAAAGACAACAGAGCTGTCCCCTCTCACTTCATCTAACTCCAGTATGAAGGGTTGGCAGCAGACAATTTACTGAGTCTCTCACCTGAGCAGGAGGAGGAAAGTCAGGACTAATGGGGTATTCCATGAACTGATGGAACCTAGAGGGACAGCACCGTTGATAGACGAGTCAGTTTGATTCAGCCTTCTTAAAGGAAAAGAGAGCCATGGCATCTGGCTACACTGCATCACCTTGATGTTTCAACTTTCAAGATTCAGGACATTTATTGCCTGTCGATAATGAGTCCACAGGGAAGCATGTGTGCTCAAAACTCCTAGTGGTAAGAAAATACTGTGGTAGAGATGGGAGGTCTGCAACCTTGCTAAGTTGCATTAGAATAAAGTGTCTTGACAAGTGGACATTTAACTCTCAGGTTCTGCTGAGATTGACCCCCAACCAATTAGCCAATCTATTAGAATTTGAATTGTGTAATATACGCTATTGTTCAAAGGTTTGACATAAGATTCAGAAGGGATACATTGAATTGAACAAAGTAAAGTAAAAATTTAAAGAACAGAGTCCCTGAAGAATCTTGAAAAATATATAATGTATTTTAAAAGAACATAAAGCAGCACAATGGTTTTCAACATTGATAATAATAAATGCTTCTTCAGAACCAAATCAACATATTAAAATGATTTCATCACATGATAAAAAAAAAAAAAAAAAGTAAAATATATTAAAACATATATTAAAAGAGTTATATACCATAATAAAATCCAATATCCATAATAAAACATGCCTCACACGGCTCCGGGGGTGAATAAAGGCCCCCTCTGTAGCAAATCCATGCGTTTTTTGTAAAAAAAAAAAAAAATCCATATTTTAAAAGTAATACACACTTTTCTCTCACTTCATCTAACTGTGGTACGTGGAAGCCGGCGTATGACGTAGGATGGCGGCATAGCGTGATTAGTAACAAAGGCAGAGAGAGAACAAAACAAAATGCCGGTCATGAATTAGAAGTACAAACCGAGGATTTGTAAAGAAAAATGTTGGAGGATTTTGATATAAGCCAAGAGGAGACTGGTTTTCCTTTGCTAAAATAAGGAAACTTTGCTTCCTTTGCTCCTGTAAACAAACTCGTGAGACTAGCATATCTCAGAGGCGCGCACGACACATATGTCCTATGTCATCTGCCCAGAAAGGCTTGCACGTATGACAGTCAGCGGAAGTGAGAGAAAAGTGTTTATTACATTTGAAATATGGATATTTTTCTGACAAAAACACATGGATTCGCTACAGGAGGCCTTTATTCATGCCACAGAGCCGTGTGAGGCACGTTTTATTATGAAAGCGCGCACTTTATTTAACGTGTTTTGGACTGTTAAACAGAAACACCCACCCACTGCAATGATAACGCTTGGAATAGCCATAATAATTTTTAATATTACTCTGATTGGAGTCGTCTGACAGAAGAAAGCCATATACCCCTAGGATGCCTCGAGGGTGAGTAAAACACAGGCAAATTTTTGGGTGAACTAACCCTTTAAGCCACCATTAAAAATGTATGAATATCTAGAAATTATCTAAAATATATTAAAACCAGTGGCAATTGTTTAAAAAAGGACTTAAAAAAAAAAAAATCACCTTGAGACCAAAAAAAAAAAAAAAAAAAGATAAAATAAAATAATAATAAAATAAAAATAAAAATAAAAAAATAGTAGAAAGTGGTTAAAAAAACACTGCAGATGTCAAATAGTTTGATATTTTCTATTCGATGCAATGAAATTCAGAAAAGTGTACTGCACTTATTACTTAAGTTTCTAGAAATACTTTTGAGACCACTATATATATATATATATATATATATATATATAGAGAGAGAGAGAGAGAGAGAGTATATACATGCAGTATATACTGTATACAATATATGCACGCACAGACACCCATGCAATTTAAGCAAGTTCCTGTACATCTCTCTCAGAGGCCAGACCAGATTGCCGGCTGGACTGAAATTACATTCATTTGAGGCAAAGCAGAACAGATATTATCTTCTTAGAATCATCGTATGCTGAATCCACCTCCTTTTCTTTTAGCACTAGTATGCAATTTGCCGATGTCTATGATGAGTTCAGGAAGACAAATGGTGACAAAGGACAATACTGTTTTACTTTTTCTTTTAATTCAAAAGAGAGAACACAAGATGAAATGACATATTCGTGTGCTTTGATTTGATTTGAACACAAAGAGACAGTCACATAAAAGGCCAGGCCGGATGGACAGTCTTGAATAGGTTTAACCACAAAACACTTTATCCGCTAAGAGAAACATGAATTACAAGGATTTTTCTTCACTAGCTAGTATTGATTTGCTCAAAAGTATACATACCACTAAATGATTGTGGTTTGTTGTCTTAGTGGCTCTCAGCAGTGGCGTGGGGTGCGCTATAGAGGAGGGGGTTCTGACCGTACACAGCCTCACTGCATTATGGGCCAGTAATATGCTGGTTAGATCTGCCTGCAGTCGTTTTTACAAAGCAAAGGTGAGACAGAAGCCGCTTCAAAATAGCAAATATATGGTAGCGGCATAAATATATTTACACAGGAATCATAATGTGTACTGAATGTCATGACAGACCATGCAACAGTGCTTTAAGAATAGACTTTCTTTCTTTATTTGTGTGTGACGTAGTCTAGTTGAAGCCCACTATATTTACTTTAAGGTATTCACCAAACACAAGTCAAGATTCAACAAGATTCTCCAGTTCAAATGCTTATGTACAGTGTGATGTCATTACTTGTGGGTGTGGCCTCAGCTTTTAGCTCATGCTTTTAACAACACAATTGTTTCAAGCAGATTTTTTCACTGACAACCAAGTAAAGCAAGTAATTAATCTAACATTCAAGAGAAAGCCCATTATATTTAACAACCTGTCATTTCTAAAATATGCTGGCTTATTTGCACAACATACAAATATAATTAACCATCTACCCAATGTCTTTGATGCCTGTTTACACACAACTGTCCATACTTGGTGATTTGTGCCATGTTTTGTAGAACTACAGGATGCTAAGCAGCTTGTGTAAAAGAGCTTATTGCTTTTGTTTGTTTTTCTTTATTAACTCTGAGGCTTAATACATTTTTGATATAAATTCTCTCGGGAGAGAGGGAATATCACCAGCTGAGAGTGAATCGGAGCACCCACTGTATTAGTGATAGTATTTTAGGGTGGTCTGTGGGTGGGCTTCAGCTATAAGATACGTACAGATGGGACTCAATGGGAAATGATTATAGCACTAACTGGACTAATTGAAAGCATTCTTGCTTTTAATAAGCTCACAGCAGGCATGTGGCGTGCGGATGCAGTTGGCTGACAGAATGTTATGATATGTTTAACATATATATGCATGAAAAGGTCAGACACCGTGACCCCCTTCCTTCAGCTTAAATCCTGGAGCTCTTCTGGTACATATAAAGCTTCCCACAACCTACTGCATCAAGATTACATAAAACAAGGACATCATAAAGTAGTACAGACCACAGACCCTGAGGACATCTTCCTTTAAAAATAGCCATGTGACTCCCTGTGATGTTCAGTGTTCTGCTAGAGGCTGTTTGCATCCCACAGCATGCATTTGCATATAAACAAATGAGAATGATTACCACACGCCAGTCTGTGGTAAGAAGGTACAGCAGTTGGAAATGTTCCCTATACAAATGTACAACTCTGAAGGTGGATACCACTGAAAATAATCTTACTTTGTTGTTGACATTTCAGCAAATCTTGAATGGGGAAAATAAATAACTAAAACAAGCATATTTGTGCTCAGGTACCTTTGTTATTTTATAGGAGCTATCTCTATGGAGCAGCCTGGTGTTAAGAGCTGTGCTCAGTTTTGCAATGGGATTCTGCATTAGCACCCAACCTGTGCATCAGCTGATGAAGCTAAGATGGACAGTTCTTGTTTTAAGTGCAGGAGGTCTAGAGTTCTAGGTTCTTGCTTGACTTTTTATTTTTTAACGAACAAATTCAAAACAAATACACACATTTACTTTCTCCCAAAACATATAACAATAGTTAATGTCATCGCATTGGACTAAAACTTATTGACTTTGCTCACAAAGGGTTAATTTGTTCAATCAGAGGTACACTGGATAATTTCCATTACAAGACGAATCCAAGATTTGGTGGTAATACTGCATAGGAGATTAACAAGCAATTTTTTATAAAGCCCAGAACACCATATTAGGTAAAGGACTATGAGCACATCACAAGGGATATATATATATAAGCTGCAGACAGAAATTAATTTAAGCTTTTTTCCTAACCACCATTACATGCATCTCTGTTTAAACGAGGCAACAATACACAAATACGAATATATAAATGCACTGTATGTACAAATGTATTTTGAATGTAAATGAATGTTAAGTACCAGGTTTAGTGCAGTTAAATGTTATTTGTTGCATAATGTGACATTTCTCTTATTATTATTATTATTATAAATATTATTATTATTAATAATGTATATTTAAGATATTTATCAATAATAGAGATAGAGATAGATAGATAGATAGATAGATAGATAGATAGATAGATAGATGATAGATAGATAGATCAAAAAAATCTGTGTTAATGGACATAATGGAAAAAAGAATTGTTATTGATTGAGCTTAAACTGTATTGATCCTGGAGCATTCATTAAATGCACATTGTGCTCCTTCACTTATTTATTTATTTATTTTTTACCTCTAGCTCAAGCATTCAAGCACTTGCATTTTGTAGCTACTCATATGGAAAGTGACCGTTCAGAGAATCATTTTTAGAGCATACAAGCTCTTTGATTTGAATTTCAAAAGGTGAAAGGAATTGCACATTTGAAACTAGGCTGCTTGTGTAAATTATCACATGGTGGGCAATATTTCGTGAAACAGACATTCCAAGAAACAGGTCTGAAACAAAATGGCAGTGAGTTGTACTCTGGCTGCACAGTGTTCTCTCACTTGTACGTCTATAACGCCATCTGCACATTAACTCCAACATCTCTTCCAGGAACAAAGGGTAGACAGGCCAAAAAACATGAGTAACAAAGGGCAAGAAACCAAGAAAGGGAGAGAAAGTGGAAAAAAGAGGGACTGTTAAAATATTGAAGGCTCTCTGAGGCGTTGACACACAATGACCTGCCTTAACCTCTGCAGCTCAAGCTGTGACACTAAGTAAAAACCTCTGCCACTTCTTAAATTTTAACCACGTCAAGCATGCGGCAAGGTGTCTCTGATGGCACTGCAGGACACTAAGATATCCTAAGACCACCTAAGCACATGGAGGATACACCGTCCTCTCAGCCCTGGGACAAAAAAAAAAAAAAAAAAGTCAGTTTTTAAAGTCTTGTTAAATGGACTCTGAGTAATGGTAGAAGAAATGGTCCAACATCTTGCATTCAACTCTCTATTGATCATGGCAGCAGTAATTAATCAAATCATGATAAAATGAGAATAATGAAAAGAGCATAATTACCAGCCACACACTGTATACAGAAAGTTGAGCGCATTTTCTGCATTTTGAGAAGTTAAATCTGGCATGTGAAAATATAAGGCCGTGAGGGATAGAATAACAGTCTTTACAATGGCCCCCACAGATTAAAGGTCCTAGATTATGTAATTTTCACAATTTACAACTTTAAAACATTTTTATCAAGTTTTTGTCAACTGAAACTTTTCAGAAAGATGATCTGTCAGATAAAAATAGCTATGTTGTTTAACAAGAGTACAATCCATTGAATGCACTGTACATCTATCCCTGACAGCCTACTTTCATTCCTGTCAACACTCTTAAAAATAAAGATTATTGAATGAATGACCTTTGAAGAACCTTTAACATACATTAAAACCCTTGCTCAAAAGTTTTATTATAGTAGGAAAAGGTTCTTTAGATTTTTTTTAAAGGGGTCATCGGATGCAAAATTCACCTTACAAGTTGTTTGAACATAAATGTGTGTTGGAAGTGTGTGTACACATCCATCCTATAATGCTAAAAATCCAACGAGTGTTTTTTAAAATCCCTATTTTAAAATTCCCCTTTCTCAAATCAGGCTGTTCTGAGATTCCTGTCAGAATGACGTAGTTCTGTACAGGCCGCTCCCACGATAGTTGATTAACAAGGCTGTCTTACCTGCCCTGAGTGAGCTGAGAGCTGTCCGCCATTGTGTCGACTCCGGCACAGGGGAAGACAAGATGTCTCCGATTAAACGATTGAGGCGTTTTGTTGTTGGATGTAATAATGAATATCGCAGTCGTCATTTACTCCCGACATCTGAGCGGCTGAAGATGCAGAGGATTAACGTTACTTTTGTTTTGAAGGGAATGCAACGATCCCTGATCTGCCTAAATGCGTTTATGTTCGCGCGAATCATACGTGATCCAGCTTCATTTACAGAAGAAGTATAAGGTTATTTTTTTTAATTAATCTTTGCAAATAGCCTTTCCTAATAATGTGCTAGTTAGCCAGTTTCGCGGCTAAAGTAAGCAGTACTACTCGTCACCCCTCAGAAGAGAGGTCAGCAGAGCTCATTAGCATTTAAAGCAACATGGAGTAGAATGCCTTGATGAAAACAGAGCTGATTTTGACAGGGTAAAGAAGGTGTTTTTTACACTACCATTGAGAAATTTTAACCAAAGTATGTTATAGACTTTTCATTAAGACCCTAAAGAATCATATTAACTTGTGGAAAATGGGCATCCGATGACCCCTTTAACATTCTTCCAACTAAGTTTAATAAACTGATCACTGTTCTTTGAGGAACCAATGCATTGCTATTGAAAAAGTTTTCTGAAAAAGTTTCAAAAATAGATTTTAATGACTATACAGTAACTCCAAAGTACCAAAAAAGAACATTCTATCATCAGTTACTCAACTTGATTTTCTTTCTTGTGTATAATACAAAAGAAGATATTTTGAAGAGCACTGGGTGACAAAATATAACTTCACTGGATATTTTTCAAAACATCTTTTTCATTTGATTCACAAAATAAAGAAACAATACAGGTTTGGAATGACGTGTGAGTAAATGATAACAGAATTAAAATTTTTGTGTCAACTATCCCTTTAATGTGTAGAAAGCAGCATAGAAAGCAGCAACTCACGACCCTATTCTGGTCAAGATAATGTTCCTCTTTGATTATTTTTTCTCTCATGTAACACTATCCTGTGAAACAATGCACCCAGCACGCAATACATGCCGCATTGAGTTTTTAATTTAACTAAACTAGAATTGTAGCAACACGACTAATATGGCCTCATCCATCTTTATCACACAACACTGTGGCCTCGGACTTAACAGCTGTGAATGTAATGATTCTGTTGATAATATTGCTGGTCTCCATGATATTCACAAAAAGCTCTTCAGAAAATTAATTGCTTCAACAGAACCACCTCCCATCAAGTATAATAATTGTGTTAAAGATTTATATTGAATGTTGCATAGTAAGTCAAAAACACACACAGAGAAGGAAAGAACCACTCACACCCCTCTAGGCCCTTTCATCAGACTGCCATTGCTCTATCTGTCTTTCTCTTCATGAAATAATTGTCTCTCACTTTCTCCCTCTGGCCAGAACACCGTGTCTATGCCTGACAGAAGAGAAAGATGTGGTATGACAGTCTGAAATGACGTCCTTTTGCCTTTGACCTGTAAGACTGAGGCCACTTTTGCTCTGCAGTCACTGTATTCTAATTCAGTCCTTTACTCATCACTTTTTGTTGTTGTCATCTAAGGTTTTGTGTAATAACACATTTATAAATTTGTCATTACACATTTATAATAATTTTTAGTTCAAAAGTAGAGGTTTTTACACTGGGCCCCCCTAGTGGGTCGCAAAAGGGTGTCAGAGGGTCCACAGATAAGTTCAGAGAATAAAACAAAATTATAAAGATTAATACTACTACTAAAACTACTACTACTACACTGTAAAAAGTGCTAAGTTGACTGAACTTAAAAAAATTGAGGAAACCCGCTGCCTTAAAATTTTTAAGTAAATGATAATTATTTACTTAATAATTTTAAGGCAACGGGTTTCCTCAATTTTTTTAAAGTTAAGTCAACTTAGCACGTTTTACAGTGTAAATATAATCAAATCATATATAAAAAAAATAAGAATAGTGAGATTATTCAGTTATACACAGCAGTACTCAATTTGGTAGAAAAAGAAAGTAGCAAACTAGATTACAAAAGGTTAAAACAGATTACAAAATATATAGCTAGGAAGAGGGTATCTAATCCCGGAGAGGAATCATCATATCTGGGGATCCATGAAATTGAAACTTTTGCAAACGCCTGCATTAAAAAAACAAAATAAAAAAACTGATAATCTGAAACATGAAATTCAAAGAAGCATTTTCCAACTCAAGAACCCCATACAGTGAAAAATGGTTCTTGATAAGAAGAGGGTTCTTTACTTAATGTGCTGCTAAGAAATAGATAAAGATAGCTTTGACAAATGTATCTCACAAAGCCATGGGCAAAGTGATTCTGCTTTAATTTAAATAAAAATGCAGAGAGATGCATGGATTGTTAAATGTGTGATAGTACTTTCCCCCTTTCTTCTGTCATTTCCTGAAATTGTGATTAGACCAAAAGACTGAAATATATGGTAAAGCAGAAGCGCTGTAGAGAGTTCAAATGAGTCAGGGAGGAAAATGTCAAGATAAAAGATGGAATATCCTGAGGTGCAATGGTCTCTCTCTCTGTCGTATACACACTCATTGTCTCTTGCTTTTCTCAGCCACTTTTCCAATCACACACGCACACACACAAGCACACAAAGAAGCAGCGGTCTAAATAATCTAAGATAGACACACAAACTCACACACTCGGTACACCCCTGAGTAGAGCTGACGAGATCAAACTGGACTTCAGTGGGTTTCATTTCTCTTGTACTCACTCTATCCCCTCGTTTCTCCACTCTCTCTGTCTGACTCATCCAACCCTGCCCTCATAACAAGTCTCTGCAGCACTGCTTTTAGAAGAAAGCAAAGCAATTGCACCCTGACAAACACTCCGCCATCTTGTATCCACCACAACAGGAAAAGAGAGAGAATGTGTTTATGGTGAAATACATCAGTCACAGAGTGACCCAGACATGAGAGCTACTTATGAAAGGGAACAAACATCCTGCTTTGTCATGCTAAGGGTAATTGAGGTTAAGTATGGTAAATCACATCACTGTAGAGGATGTTCTTTGCATTTTAATGTCGATATGTCATGCTGCTTTGAAGAGACACTTGCATCAACAGAACCTAATGGACTAATGTTGTTCTGAAATAAAACCAGACTTCATCTAGTCTCGCGTAGTCAGACCTCTTATTAACCAGCATAAGGTCTGGTCCACAGTGCGGCTTATTCTGGCCAAGAAACACCCACTTAAGAAGAGTGAATGAATTTATAAAATGCTGTGGTAGTCTATGCAAACAGTAAAAAAAAAAAAAAAAAAGAAGAATATTAAATTAGATTATTAAATTCTTTCTATCTAAAAGTAATACTGTAAATGCTGATTACTTCACAAACATAATTTGAAATGCAATAAAAAATAATATACAGTTATGATTGTTGATATCTAACTTACTTAACTAATTCCTCAAATAAAAATAAATAAATAAATAAGCAGGTAAATACATAAATATCATCTAATCTATCTAAGTTTGGGTTCAGTGCAATTTTTTTTTTCAAGAGGGATACATTTATTTGATTAAATATGCAGTAAAAACAATAATATTGTGAAATACAAAATTTTTCCATTTTAATTCATTAAATGTCATTTTTTTTTTCAGCAGCAATTATTTCAGTCTTCAGTGTCACATGATCCTTCAGAAATGATTGTTGCATAATATTCTTTTTGGAAACTGTGATACATTTTTTCTCTGGATACTTTGATAAAAACATTCATTTTCGATCAGTTTAATGCATCCTTGCAGAATAAAAGTATTAATTTCTTTAAAAAAATGTCTGTGATAAAATGACAATAATACAGTAAACAGTGCTTAAAATGATTAGTGGTTGTTTTATTCATTTATTTATTTAATTTTTTCCCCACTTGAAGTCTGTGCATGATACTGTTTTCTGCATATTTCTCTTCATCTAATTTCACAGTCACATAATCATAGATGTTCTCTGAGGCTTCATTGCTGGAATCCGCTCATTAAAGGATACACACAGCTGACAATTCGATAAAATGATTTTTCAAGCACTGCTGCTCATTGACCATGTTGCTCGTGGAGCCCACAGATGGCCTGTCATTTTAAATGCGTCAATTATGATGCGATTTCCCATAACATTGGCTAATCCTGTTCCAAAAGTACCTTTAAATAAGTCACGCAGATGTTGAAAATGCAAATGGAAGCAGGTGTTTACTTGCTTTTCGTTCAGTATCTCTGCTGTTGAAAAGCAGACGGTTACTTTTAGTAAAGTTACGACAACCGTTTTAAGTTCACCAATGGTTTCTCCTCCACATAATCTCTCCATTCAAACGGCACAACTTCATTTCTAAGACTGTAACGAATAACCACCGGGGGCAGCGTGAGAGGTAAGATAAATAAAATCCAAAATTGCTTTGTCACTGCTTTCTATCACTCCGTGCTGTCCGCTGTTCCTATCTCTGCGATCTGCCAGTACCTCAGGGGAGAAACTTCAGGTACGTTATCCAGACATGAATCATAAACTTCCACATTAATATACTTTTGGATTCCATTCAGAGCCCGTAAGGACTCCTCGCTTTGGCTTTTTTCTGTAGCCTGTGAGCGATTGTGCTGGCTTTTAATGAAGCCATTCACACTGCAGGAATAACGGTGTGATTTAGGCCCTATGTTCAAAAAATCCTGGCCTCTTTAGTGCACATTTAAGCTTCCTACAGCCTTGGATGCTTTAGAACGACCACAAAAGAACAGATTGAATTAAAGAATGGGATTCAAAGAAAGACTGGTGCACAAAAGCTTCATGCTGAAGGTTAAAAAGCATTAAAAACATTATGGAAGAACATACAGTAGCATAATTTTTCTTTCTTTAAATGATAGATTTTCTAAACACTGAAACAACAGCAAATGTTTGTTTATGAGGCCATTTAGTCAGGTCATTACTTGATTGCTGCCTAAGGTCCAAAGGCAAAACCAGGGGAGCATGAAATTTGAAAGTTTTATCTTATTGAAGCGTACAACACAAATGCCTCAGGTTTAACGGATCACAAGCGTTGTTATAGGACCTACATTTGATTCCTGAGGTGATGCATAACACAAATCTAAATTGTTATTACTGTAAGTATTACAGATTTGAAGTAGTTTAGTGTGCTTCAGCATTCAAAACCATTAGAAAAAAATGATCATTTCTAGACTCTGCAACCGTGTCACAGAGTCTTTGCACTGCGACAAACCGAATATCAGTGCAACACTGGAGATGAAAAGCCAAGCTTTAAATTGCCTATCTATTCAGGCAAAGTCATACTTGCAGCAAAAGGCTGTGAATTATTATAATTTGAAATTATAATTGAGCCGTGCATTGAAAATCAATGAAAATGTTAAATTACCACATTCACAGAGAGATGCATGGGTGCATTTCAACAAGAGATCTGGCCTTGAATATTTTTTCTAAAAGGACAGCTCGCTTTCTAACGTAACAGCGCCAGAGAGAGAGGAATAACAGTAAATTGTGCTGGTGCTTTTCCCGTAACTGGACTGAAAATTGAATGTAATGTAATCACTATTCGTCTATGTACTGAGTATTGCAAGTGCTTTTACTGTACAGTGAAAACTACATTTTTTTCTTGATTTACTTGCAAGAGACTCATTCCTTTCCAAGGCCAGCCTCTTTCACATCTTTAGTACTTCCAAACAACCTTTGGCACAAAAAACAAATAATTTTACTTTCTGAGGACTTTTGTAACTGTATTAAAATTGGATGAATTTTCTGTGTGAATATGGTCTGTTTTTTTCTCCACCCATTATGTTCCTCAGACGTTTCAGATACTAACTGCATGGGGTGTACGTACACACACACACACACCCTTGAGGTATCAAAAGTGGCTGCATCTTCATCTTTCCATCTGGTTGAGTTCCAAGTGGAGACTCGATGATCTGTGGTTGATCTGTAGTGACAGATTCTTCTCGCTGCGCTCACACATATGCAAACAGACCTTTTTCTTTCTGAAAACATACACATATATACATAAAGAAACAGACATAAGTACGCAGTATCCACATTGCTCTCCTCAAGAGTAAACGCTGCAGTGCTTTAATTGGAGAAATAGACGCCACTGAAAGCAAGTGTTTACACAACCGATAGAGCAATGCTAGCGCTGCAGGCAAAACCCTGACTGCCATCTGAGAGAGCGCCAAGTCACACACACAACCATTAGAGCACTGTAATATGGGGAGACTTTGGTGTAACGGTGGCGGCTGCCCTAGCTTAGATAAGCTCTAAGGGAAATGTTCGGGCGCCAGTCAGGACTAATCCTGACAATTTAAATTAACCCAGGATAGCAAAAACAAAGGCCACCTGTTACAATATTAATTAACAAAAAACAGTCAAAGAAAAAACTCTGTTCACAAGGGGAAGATTTAATCCACAATGTCCATGCGATGGAGGAAAAAAAAAAAACAGTTCAGCACTTCAGTTCACTTGGGAAGCCGTGCAGAAATTGCGTCACGCACGTTTGCAGTCATAAAGGAAACTGGAGTGTGTTTCGGGTTTTGTCCGACACCAGGACAGTTGGATGAGCAGCCCTCACTTGTCTAGTTTTACTAACAGCAGACGATCGTGATGTGCAACGCATGAAAGTCAAGTGAAGCGACGCACCAGACATCACTCACAGGAAGCAACAGTTCGACAAGCGGCAGTCTTTCCACTTCACACGGTAATCTCCTCACTCTCACTCTCGCTACTGCAAACCTACTGATGACGCAAAATTCTCTCGGGTACGACAAGCTTCCTTATATCCTCCTTCCTTCCGCCGTTAATTGAACACTCCACCCCCAAACACACAAAGTGAAAGTAAAATGATTTCTGTGGCACGGAGTTTCCGCATTGCCACATTGGTTACAAGCTTTTATTTTGGGAATTTTTTTTCTTTAATCTAGTATTAAATCTTATTAAATTCAGGCTTACTCTCTCTAAAGTGAGGAATAGTTCACCCAAAACAGGAAACTCTGTCATCTTTTTCTCAACCTGTATGACTTTCTTAAGAACACTTTTGAAGTCAAAATATTCATTTTTGAGTTTTTAAGTGGTTGTATTGTTTCAGATCTGCAGTTGACCATCAGGGGAAGTTTTCTTCTCGCTCTGTCTCTATGGACAGAAGAAGCATTGGCAGACTTTTGAACATCACAATGCGATTGTGGTGCTGGAGCACGTAGCTACCGCCAGCTCCACTGCTGCCCCCCAGGGCCCAGGAACTTTTTAATCTAATTAAAACAAGCTGAGAGACGAGTTGAAAGATAAGGTCGCCACGGGGAAATGGAGGAAGCATTTTGCCAATGTGGGCTTTACCTCAGCCTCCATGACAGTAACGAGTTATCAGGCTTTGAGCATGTAGTAGTAGCATAGGGACTGAGCCACCAACCGACTGACAACTTAGGAGTGCGGGTGGGACTCACTGTCAGTGGTTGAGACACTGTGACTGACAGGGTAATTAATCACACAGTTTGGACACCGCGAAGCAAAAGCAACTTTCCATCTTTCAGCAGTAAACCATTTGTTTTTTCATAGTAAAGCAAAGGGCAGCCAACACACACACACACACACACATATATATATATATATATATATATATATATATATATATATATCATTTGGCACGATGCAGTCATGCTTAATTTATGAGTCAACTCTTACATTTATTATCAGATTTCATTGTACATCTGGTCCAAGTTTAGAGTAACAAGTGTTTTTGATTGCTCAACACTGTTGTACAAGCAAATGGTAAAACTGGAAAAACAAACAAACAAACAAAACATTAGTTATTTTTACATGGGATACACCCATGCACCCAGTTATTCATCTGTGTTTTGTCTTGCATGAACAATGATGAACAAAAGGCACTTATTATAACACCTCCCCCCAAAAATTGCGAAAATTGTCTAAATAAAATCAAATGAAATAAACTGAAAATGGATAATAAATGTAAATGTGTATGAAATAATACATCCTGTTGCGAGAATTCAGGTTACACACTACTTAATAACTGACATATCCTTTCTTGACCTCCTACTAAGAAAAATTGCAATCCACATTGACATTTTCCCTCTTTTAAGTATTTTAATGAGGCTTTGTCACCGTTCAGGAACTGTAGCGAGCCATTAATTTATGGCTGCCACTAGTTTTCCTATTAATTCATTTCATTTCTATTTACCCAGCACTGTTGGAGAACACAGCACCCACAAATCCCATCCGCCAACTGCTTGGGCTTACTAAAAACATGTTGGTTATACAAAGTATAAAGTCGATTCAGCTTCACCTTTGTTACACCAACTATTAAATCTAGGTTTAAGGAACTCCAATATATGTGTAAACAACAAATGTTTTTTAGCTTATTGAACGCAACATTTTAAGGCAGCCAGGTTACAAATTATTTTAAGTTGAATCAACTTTTTTTTTTTTACAGTGTGGGGCAGCTTAACTCCACTGGTTCTCAGTGAGGACATATCCCCTACTTAAAAAGATTTAACATTTCCCTCTAAACAGTACAGAACGACAGATCTAATGAACTAGAGGAACCCTTGTTGTTACTATGGATCCAGGCAAGGTCTATCCGTTAACTGTGCTCTACCGTATACAGGTAAAGACATAGTTTCATTATGGGATGACAGTCAAAATATAGCATTGTAAAGGCTTTAAATAAACAAACAAATATAAATTCTACATACTGTGTACTGCTTTATTCAAATTTACATAATTTAACTAAAGGAATAGTTCACCTAAAAATGAAAATTTGCTGAAATGTGTCCTCACCCTCAGGCCATCCAAGATGTAGATGGGTTTCTTCATTGGATTTGGAGAAATTTAGCATTACATTACTAATGGATCCTCTGCAGTGAATGGGTGCCGTCAGAATGAGTATTCAAACAGCTGATAAAAACATCACAATAACCTACAAGTAATCCACGTGACAGTCCATCAATTACATTTAGGCATTTAGCAGACGCTTTTATCCAAAGAGACTTACAAATGAGGACAATAGAAGCAATCAAAACCAACAGAAGAGCAATAATATGTAAGTGCTGTGATAAGTCTCAGTTGGCCTAACGCAGTACATGAAGCAATTTATTTTAATAACAAATAAAAAGAAAACAAGTAGACAGAAAAAGAATAAAAAACATTGATGTTAGAGTTTTTTCTTTTTTTACAAAGAAAGACAAGTCAAAAGAATAGAAAAAGAATTGAGAATGTTCGTGATAGAGGATAGAACAGAAGTGTTAGAGGCTCTATGTTTTAAATGTGTTAAAGGATCAAGTGTTTTTAATAAATAAATAAATAAAAAGAAAGTGTTAGAGGGTCAAGTATAGAATTAATGTCAAAAAATGTCTTGTGAAGCAAAAAGCTGCATGTTTGAAATAAACAAATTCATCATTAAGGTGTTTTTTAATTGTTCCTTTCAGCTAAAACACAAATCCCCATATTGCTTACTCCTCTGGATCAGGAGAAAAATATGCACAGATAAAACACAGTTTACAAGCGAAAAAAGTCCAAATGAGTTTTAGAAAAATATGTTGTTGGATTTTGACTTGAAAGGACAACAGGGGGTGCATGGATTTGTTCAATGGAAGAAGTGTTATAATGGATTATGGACTTGGCCAGGAGCAACGGTTTAAAGTTAAAATGGCTTAATGATGGATTTGTTTCTTTTTCTCTTCACAAGACATTAACTGATGCACTGGAGTCATGCGGATTACTTGTGGATTATTATGATGGTTTTACCAGCTGTTTGAACTCTCGTTCTGACGGCACCCATTCACTGCAGAGGATCCATTGGTGAGTAAGTGATGTAAAGCTAAATTTCTCCAACTAATCTACATACTGGATGGATGGATGTAGATGGATGCAGATTGTTTGTTGTTGTTGTTGAATTATTCCTTCAAGATTTTGAACATCCAACAAATGAGATCTCATAAATATTTTAACAGATTATCCTACACAGCAATGAGATTATATAGAGACCACACGGAGATGTAAAGTAATTAAATTCTTCAAAGACTAAATTAGCTGAGCTACAGCATGTCATCTACATTTACTTTATAGCTCTACATTTTTACTGGATGTCAACAATTGTTTTGGTTGTGTCTATTTATATTTCTCCTAATAAATTTTATCAGAAACATGTGGGACAAAGTTAACTGTGAAATCCATTAATTCTAAACGAGCAACCTCTGAGCAATAAACAAATCCTTTGGGAAACCACGCTTTATCAGAGAACAAAAGTTCTGGATTTTTTTATGTGGATCAGAGCAGTTGCTGTTCTCGTTGTTTTTCAAACACATACGTATGTTGACACTCTGATACGGTTCGCACTCTTCATTTCCATACGCTCATGGCTGGATGGAAATGACATCTAGTCACAAATATCTCTGAGGCATGAGACTTCACAGACAATTCCGTGACAATGAGAACACTATGAAAAGAGGCAACAGTATGTTGCGAGAAGGAGAGCTTTATGACCCTGTGCTGTTTTGTTTCGAAAGAGGACGTCAGGAGGCACATCGGTCTATAAAGCTGCCGCCACAGGCCCTCATTAAAGTTTCCTGTGTGGTGGATGCACCCAGTGGGCTTTCTTATTTCCTGTATAGCTGTATAGCTGCTGACAAAGATGAACACATCTTACTGAAGTCTTATTATATTATGCATATATAGCCACCTATGGTACAATATAAATCTATTAATTTATATTATTTGTAAACTTTTATAAGGCAATCTGGCTGCTCAATTTTTAATATAAGGGCTTGAAATGAACACTTTGTGGAAATGTTTTAGCATGCAGTGAGGACACTTTAGATGAGGACAAAAGTGATTTCAACAGATACAACATTTTTTTTTATTCTTAAGATTTTGGATGCATCAAAGCACCCGTACAAAAACAAACTCATAGTAGCTGCTAATAACTTATTTAAAAATTATGTGGAGGAGTTAGTTTTATATGTTAAATCTATAGATGATAACTAGGTTATCAATGTCAGGGATTAAGTGTTCTAAGTAATCAATGGCTTCATTTAAGTCAGTATTTGGGATTTACATCCATATTGTTATTTTTGGGACTGTGTCATGTCTGTTTGTTGCTCATATAAGAATAGTGGCATATGATTTATAATTTTTTAAATTTGTAACATAACTTTTATAATTTATAACTTTATAATATATAACTTTTTTTAAATTTGTGAATTTCTGTGTATTGTATATGTGTATTTTTTATTATAAATGCACAATCAAAAATGTTTCTAATAAACAAAAAGAGGACATCTCTCTGTTGTTGTGGCTTTAAATGTAAAACAAAAACAAAACTTAACTAATTAACTTATTTTCCTGGGGTAAAAAGGCCAATTATAATTTCAACCATAAGACAAGGTGGGAAAAAATAATTAGATAAAAAAATTGACAGAAAAAAAAAAATGAAAGAAAGAAAAAGAATATGAATAAAATTAATTCATAAATTTATTATAAATTATGAAGTTGTAGAATTTCTGTAGCATTTATGTTTTGAAATTAAAACAGTCCAAAAAAAAAAAAAAAAAAAACACACAACAACTGATAACTAGGTTAACTAAAATAACTAGATTATTAAGGATGCTTAATCAATGGCTACATTCACCCAGTCAGTGTGAATGCATTT